>NC_057801.1:370271227-370516811 GCF_018294505.1 Triticum aestivum | reverse complement strand
AAGTTGACGCGTCCCCTAAAAAACAGAGTTGACGCGTATGCAAGGCTTTGTCAACTTATAGTCAACACACGGTTCTAGCAGCAGTGGCCGTTGGATGTCCATCCAACGGATGCCGTGCTTCTTCTTCAATCTCGGATATTCTAGCTTCACCCTCCCAAAAAATGATTCCTCCCCCTGACATCTGGGGTGCACCGTTTTGGAAGCTGGCATGTGGGCCTACTAAGTTGACATACCAAGGGCTTTGTCAACTTAGTCAATATAAATGATTCTAGCTGCAGTGACCGTACGTTGTCCATCCAACGGCCGTCATGCTTCTTCAACCTCTGGTCTTCTTGCTCCAGCCGCCTAAAGCAGCACCAGTCGTGCTGCCTGCTCCTGCCTCCCGTGTTCGGCTGTGCTATCGTGGAGGCCTCACCGCCCCCTACTACTCCTACCGCTGGCCAGGCCATCCCTCCACTCACCCACACCCCCTGTTATTCTATGGCGACGATAGCATAGCTGAACCAGTGAACCCTCATACTCCTCTCCGCTTGTGCATCCACTGCCGCGTCTTCCCCGGCTCCGTGTCGTCCCCTTCCTAGGCCTCGCCGTTGTCTACCGCCATGGTGCTCTCGGCGTGGCGTGGTCAACATGGTCAAGGAACGACTTCCATCGGACGTGGACTGTACGTGGAGAGGCTGACAGCTGGGTCCATGGCAGCCGCAAGGAAGTGCCTCCTTATTACATGCAAAATAATTATTCCTCCACCTGACAGCAGGGACCCACCGGATGGGCCACCGTATTTCATGAAAAAAATGATTCGCCCCCTGACTGCTGGGACCCACGAGCTACATCTTCTCATGCAAGGAAGTGCGTCCGGGAAAAAACGATTCGCCCCCTGACTGCTGGGACCCACCAGCTACATCTTCGCACGCAAGGAAGTGCGTCCAGAAAAAAAACAATTCGCTCCCCGACTGCTGGGACCCACCAGCTACACCTTCGCACGCAAGGAAGTGCGTCCGGGCAAAAAAAAATGATTCACCCCCTGACTGCTGGGACCCAGCAGCTACACCTTCGCACACAAGGAAGTGCGTCCGGGCAAAAAAACCAAAACGATTCGCCCCCCTGACTGCTGGGACCCACCAGCTACATCTTCGCATGCAAGGAAGTGCGTCCGGGCAAAAACAAAGATTCGCCCCCCTGACTGCTGGGACCCACCGGCTACATCTTCGCACGCAAGGAAGTGTGTCCGGGCAAAAAAACCATTCGCCCCCTGGCTGCTGGGACCCACCAGCTACATGTTCGCACGCAAGGAAGTGCCTGACAGTCAGGACCCACCTGGTCGAAGCGTACGTAGCATTGTCATTCTGGTCGCGAACGTGTACATACATATATACTGGTCGATTTAGAGGCACGCACATGTCGTAGTAGAGGCGCGTACCTGTCGTAGTAGAGGCACGCATGTAGCATGTACACGTACGTACAGCGGCCAGGGTGCAAGAAAGAAAATACGGCCACGTATGTGTACATATGGACGGGGTCTCAAACGCCTACTCGCGCATACGTACGGCGAGGGCTCGTGTACATGGTTGGGTCAGACAGGAGAAACAGCGTCGTCGTCGTGTTCATGGGGAGGCAACGGAATGCGTCGTGTTCATGGGGAGGCAACGGAATGCTTCGTGTTCATCGGGAGGCAACGGAATGCGTCGTGTTCATCGGGAGGCAACGGAATGCGTTGTGTTCATCGGGAGGCAACGGAACGCGTGGGAGCCAACCGGCTGGGTTGGAACGGAATGTGTGGTCGTGTTCATCGGGAGGGCTTGGACGGAACAAGCGACGGAAACGAGGCCTGGCGTACCGCACAACAAAGGAAACGACCCTCCTACGTTCGGAACGGGGTCCTGTTGATTGGGAGGGGTGTGGCGTATCGCAAAACGGAGGAAACGGACCTCCTACGGTCGAAACGGGGGTCCTGTTGATCAGGAGGGGTGTGGCGTACCACAAAACGGAGGAAACGGACCTCCTACAGTTGAAACGGGGGTCCTGTTGATTGGGAGGCATGTGGCGTACCGCAAAACGGACGAAACGGACCTCCTACGGTCGAAACGGGGGTCCTGTTCATCGGGAGGGGTGTGGCGTACCGCAAAACGGGACTCCACGGGATACTATTCATCTCCACCGTCGACCTCCTCCAGCCTCCACGGGCTACCGTTGACCTCCTCCAGCCTCCACGGGCTCCTGTTCATCCAGCCTCCACCGCGCGCTACTCCACCAGCTACTGTTCAACCACCCCTCCACCGTCTACTGTTCATCCAGCCCTCCACACCACGAGGTCCTGTTCAACCACCCCTCCACGGGCACCCCTCCACCATCTACTATTCATCCAGCCCTCCACACCATGGGGTCCTATTCGTCCAGAGGCAACACCACCGCTCACTGTTCATCCAAACCCTCCCCCCGCAACGCTCACTGTTCATCCAATCGATCGGCTTCAGTTAGCAGCAGTAGCGAAGGAATCGCTCGATCAGATTCAGTTAACAGCCATCGATCGATCGCTCGGGTTCAGTAATGCGTAGCCTGCAGTGCAATTGCTCGGGATCAGTTAGAGCCCAACGCCTCGCTCGGGTTCAGTTAGAGCCAACGCCTCGCACACACGCGGGTACGTGTACGAGAGAAACGCGCATCGCTCGGCCCCCGACCTCGCACCGTAACCGGCAACTCCCACGGTTTTTCCCATCATGGACGGCCCAAAGAATGTCATGCAGCTGCTTCTCTGGCCCGCCCAGGATGAAAAGCCCATTTTCTGTCATGATTTTTTGTCATAGAAGTAGGAGCCCACCACATCTATGATGATACCGGGTTTTGTCACAATTATCGTCATAGAAGTGTCATATGTATGACAGGAAAAAAATTCGTTCGGCCCAAAATGTCACAGATGTGTCTTTTTTGTAGTGTTAGTACATCCTCTCCCCCTCCCACGGGTGCGGTGGCTCGCACAGTCGCAAGACAAGGAGAAGATTGCCTAGAGAAAGTACAATAAGGTGATGTAGGCGGGCTATAAGGCTT
Source organism: Triticum aestivum (assembly GCF_018294505.1). Taxonomy (NCBI): domain Eukaryota; kingdom Viridiplantae; phylum Streptophyta; class Magnoliopsida; order Poales; family Poaceae; genus Triticum; species Triticum aestivum. The sequence goes on along the minus strand of NC_057801.1, from coordinate 370,513,766 downwards.
TAAATAATATATTTTGCGTAGTTGGATGAGAGGAGAGAGGTGAGAGAAGAGAAGCGGGCTACAAACTTATAACCGGCTATAGCATGAGCTCCAACACCTTTTGTGAGAGAAACATGTCGGCCATATATTAATGATGTAGTATACTAGTATGACTAACTATTGTACGAGTGGGCTATATGATTGGCTATAAGTGACATGGCAAATTCATATAGCCGGCTATTGCCTATACTATTAACCATGCTCTTACTACGCCTACACCCGCTACATCGCCCACGCACACGGTAGCTCGCAGGACGAGGAGAAAATTTTACTACTCCCTTCGTTAGACATATACTCCCATACCTTGGTTAGAGAGATTATCATATTGTTTGAAATATATGTCTTTTAGTAATAGGAGTAGTACAGTGGTAGGAGTAGTACTACAGCAATTTCCTTAGAGTCTGTGCTGCAGCAAGCTACCATAGGCTATGTTACTAGTACTCCATCCTTTTCGGTTTACAAGGCTCAATTTCAAAATCTCTCCAACCAAGGGATACGCTGAGTGGTGAAATTAATTTCTTAGTTTGCACAAGTACTTAATTAGTCCGCTCGTTTTTTCTCAAAAAGATATGTTTAACGATGCATTAATTACAACGAATAAATTTCCATGAACTTCTACATGCATTGGTGAGTTTCCTCTTGATACTTCTTGCATCAAGTGATTTAATGCACCTCTAAATCCAAACATGTAATGGTAAGTACTAGTAGAATTGAGACTTATAAAACGGAAAAACATTTTTTTTAGATGAGCCCTATAAACCGGATCGGAGGGAGTAGCAAGTAGTACTACCTCCATAGTGGGTATGTACTCCGTAAAATCAGATTTTCCAAAAACTAAGTTGCTCAACCTTTATTTGCTTGTTTCCATTCCTGCCTCGTTGCCTTGAATAGACTATGCCAAACACCCCTGCCTGCCGCGCGGGAAAATACCCCCTCTCGCATTTTTTAGTCCGGGTTGTGGATCGCGTGAAGTAGCAAAAACCAAGCCATGTCTTGTACTCCTCCATCGTACTAAAAGAGTGGAGACACTCGCTTTCATGAATGTTGTACTTCCTCTCGCCGACATGTGGGACATATAGCAACCGGGTCGACGTGTCATGAATCAAATAGCAGTGCAGAGTAGCAGGGGGACGCACCCCAGTCGTAGCACCCCAATAGTAGTAATAAGCAATGATACATCAAATCACAAAGCCACACCTTTCCCCTAGACGGACGAAGCAACCATTATTTTCACTTCACAATCTTTTTCTCCATCATCTCCTTCAAGAAAACCACGTATTGCTTCTGCCATTGTTCTGCCTCAAGAGGGACGCGATTCACCTTGGTACATCATGACATGTGGGACCGCATAACTGACCATGCTCCCCCGCCCACTATCGGTGTCAAAACCGACGGATCTCGGATAGGGGGTCTCGAACTGTGCGTCTAAGGCTAATGGTAACAGGAGGCGGGGGACACGATGTTTACCCAGGTTCGGGCCCTCTCTATGGAGGTAATACCCTACTTCCTGCTTGATTGATCTTGATGATATGAGTATTACAAGAGTTGATCTACCACGAGATCGTAGAGGCTAACCCTAGAAGCTAGCCTATGATTCTAATTGTTGTTGTCCTACGGACTAAACCCTCCGGTTTATATAGACACCGGAGGGGGCTAGGGTTACACAGAGTCGGTTACAGAGAAGGAAATCTACATATCCGAATTGCCAAGCTTGCCTTCCACGCAAAGGAGAGTCCCACCCGGACACAGGACGAAGTCTTCAATCTTGTATCTTCATAGTCCAACAGTCCGGCATAAGCATATAGTCCAGCTGTCCGAGGACCCCCTAATCCAGGACTCCCTCAGTAGCCCCTGAACCAGGCTTCAATGACGATGAGTCCAGCGCGCAGATTGTCTTCGGCATTGCAAGGCGGGTTCCTTCTCCAAATACTCCAAAGAAGATCTTGAACACAAGAATCGTGTTCGGCTCTGCAAAACAAATTCCACATACCACCATAGAGAGCGCCATATTCCAAAAGTCTAATCTGCTGACAACTTTCCCATAGCGTCACATCACGTTGTTGCCCGGTCATTATTCGAACCGTTTTCTTAACCTGCTACCGCACATCTTGTGAGGCAGTTTTATTGGCACGTCTTGTCAAAGCAGAGATCGTGTCCCCTTATCATGGGATTCTCATCAATACGGGTGTGGGTAACCCAACCGCGCCATTAAAACGGCGCTTTGGGGAATAAGTGAGTTTCCAGGGCAAGTGGGGAGGCGCATGATCCCTGCTGCCTTTATAACGAGATAAGGATTCCCCTTATTCATCCACACCTTCCTCTTCCTCTGCTCATCCTTGCTCCCTCGCTCGAGCTCCAGCGCCCAAGCATTCACCTTCTCTGCCCACAAAGGCCATCCGAAAATGTCTGGATCTGGAGCAGGAGGCAAGTGGATGGCCTCTACCGTCCAGGAGAAGGATATCAAGAAACTTCGGGAGGCCGGGTATCTGGCCAAGAAGATCGGACACCGCCTTTCAATGGCGGGACACATTGTCCCTACTCCGGAACCCCACGAGAGGGTTGTATTCCTCCCTCACTTTGTCCGCGGGCTAGGGTTTCCCCTCCACCCATTCGTTCGCGGCATTATGTATTACTATGGGATTGATTTTCATGATCTATCCCCCAATTCCTTCCTCAACATCTCGACATTCATCATCGTGTGTGAGGCCTTTCTCCGCATCTCCCCACACTTCGGCTTATGGCTGAAGATTTTCAATGTGAAGCCCAAGATGGTGAGCGGCGAGCACGCTGAGTGCGGAGGAGCCATGGTAAGCAAGATGCCCAATGTCACATGGCTATCAGGTACCTTCAATGATTCCATCAAAGGGTGGCAACAACAGTGGTTCTATGTCACTGACCCACGCGGCACAAAATGAGTCGCAGCTCCCAAATTGCGATCCGGAGCTCCATTGCGGCTTAGGTCCTGGCCCAAGAAGGGCCTGAATTGGTCTTCGCCAGATGAGTTGTCGGTGCTCCAGACGCGCGTCAAGGGTATGGAAGACAAGAATATCAAAATTGTCAATTTAGTCCAGGTGATGTTAGTTCGCCGGATTCTCCCTTGTCAACACAGGGCTTGCAATTTATGGGAACTCGACCCGGCCAAGCACCAGACCCTACTGGGGTTCTTCAACTCATCGCACAAACACATCTGGAAGGTGCTCTTTAAGTACGGCAAATCGTGGCCGGATTCAGCCGAGGACCGCGGGTACCAATTGTCCCGACCTGCAAGTTTGGTAAGTCTTCGTATGTTTGGCTAGTCATACGCTTTATCTGTATAATGCAAGGGAAATGCTTAATGTGTTTTTCCACAACTCTCCTAGGGCTGGACGAAGAAGGCAGGGCGGATCTACTGCCTGGCCCCGCTGCCAGAAGAACCAGCCGGCCCACTTCTGACGAAGATGCTGGTCTTGGTGCCTTACGAGGCGCCGAAGAAGAAAACCGAGAAAGAGGCCAAAGAGACCGGGGGCGGCCGTCGTCGCCAAGGAACTTCGGACACAATATCCGAAGACTCTGAGGTCCCGCTCTTCCTCGAAAGAGGATGAGGAAGAGGAGGAAAGCCGATCCCCCCCAGCAAGGGGAAGAAAGAAAAGGACGGCCTCCACACACTTGGAGGCCGAGTCGCCTAAGAAGGGAAAAACTCCCTTTCCGGAGGAATCCACCACCGCCACCGACAGCAGCCCAGAGTGGGATCCCAGGGTCCAGCCCCTGGCGAAATCATGAGTATATAAAACCCGGACACGTTTGTGCATCCAGACTCACTATCCTATGACGTTTAATCGCATTGAGTCACACTTTTTTCGCAGTCCAGCAAGGTCCTGAGCCGAACAATCCTCCTCGGAGGATTCACTGGGTTCGGATGCTATGGACAGCGGGACACCCCCGACGGCCCCCTCCCCAAAACACGTGAATGACACCGGGGTATCGTTCCAAAGGGACCCGGCCCGAGGAGGGGCGGGGAGACCGTCAAGGTGGCGCCAGAGGGTCAAACCTCGGCGGCTGGACACATGGGGGAAAAAGCTCCGATGGACACCGACGGCGGGGGCTATACTAAATTCGGCCCCCATCCGGACCTAGTTCTGGAGACCAACACGGCTCCGGAATCAGGCAGGCAACCTCCCTCGACAAAAGGGGGTGCGCCTGTTCCACCAGCAACCTTTTCCCAACCAGAGGTGTCGGATACCTTATCAGCAGCGCTGAAGAGCGCCTCCATCATTGAAGAACACCGTGCCCTTATGGGTGCGGTGATTGAGAAGATTTAGTCTGCTGAAAGCAGGCTGAATGAAGCCTGCATCAGCCTTATAACGGGCTTTGAGGTATGTTGTGAGGTTTCAAAGAGTGTTATAGTATAGGTAGTAGCCCCTGATACCCTATTCGGTGTTCGAAAGAAAGAACCAGACAGAGGATCAAATATATGTTCGTAGGAGACTTAACTTGTGGTACCTCTCCCTCTTTTGTTTTATTTATAAGCAGGCGTCTGTAGCGACTGCCGCCTCTCATACTGCGGAAGTCTCCAGACTGAAGCAGAGTCTAGAGCGGGCCGAAGAGGAACTTGGCCAGGTGAAAAAGCAGTTGAAGGATAACCAAGGTATGCAAAAAACCTTGTTCGCATACAACGCGAATGAATAATTGAATATGATGATTTTTTTCATGATGCACTCTAGGGGCGACGGCCGAAGTCGAGGCTCTTAAGAAAGCGCTGGCCGAGGCAGAGAAGAAGGCAGCCGCAGAGCAGGCTCTTCGTGAAAAGCACGAGGCTAGGGTTATTCAGGTTCAGCAAGAGCTCCAAGAAGCCGTGAAGAAATGCGAGACCTTGAAGCAAAGTTTAACGGAGAAAGAATCCGAACTCACCAAGGCTCGTCAAGCCGCACACGATTCCTGGAGCAAAGCCTAGGGCACCCTGCAGGAAATCTAGGAGGCTAGAAAGATCGCGGTGGGTAAGGCTTTGTCTATGCAAAGCAAATATTTAAAGGGAGAAAATCACGTTTACTAATTTGGAATTCGGATTTCTCCAATGGTGTTTGCGGAGCTGCCGCATAGCGTATTTGATGCCGCACAATTCTACCGAGCCGAAGAAAGGAGCTCTGTGGAGAAGCTCTTCTGGTCACAATATCTAGCGCCAGAGTATCCAATGCCCTTTGCCGATCAACTTAAACAGCTGATCGAGCTGCATAGGGAGGCCAAACTAGCCATGAAGGATTTAATTATCCGGCTATGGCCCACCGAGGTGATTCCCAGCAGATACTTCAGACTCGTGAAGCGGCTTGTAAGCCTGCCCTTGACTTGAAGTCATCAAGTGGTCGGTCTGTATGGAAGGTGCGCGAATGGCCTTCACCCGCGCAAAGGTGCACTGGGCGAAGATGGATGCCGAAAAGCTGATGACCGAAGAACCGCCTGCGGGAAAGGAGCACCGCAAGCCCGAGTTATACTATGACAGTGTCCTGAAAGGATCCCGCCTTGTAGCGGAGCAATGTGCCAAGGATATTATATTCCCATGAATACATTCATGCTATCCTATGTAATGTTGAACAAGGTCATTTATATTATATAGTGCATGTTATTTGCAAGTTTTACCTCCTGTGCGGCTGTTTTATATATTAATCCTGAGAGTTGGCCAGTCGTCGGCTTCTGCCCCCACATAAGAAGTACGGGGGTGTTCGGGATAAACCTCAACACTCTTTACCCCAGTTTGGGGTCCTTGAAGGAGGTGTTCAGTGCAACGAACTAGGAAATCAGACTATAAGGCTTTATCACCCTCACTTAGCCATAGGAGTTTGACAAAAGAAAGGTAGGCACAGCCCCTGGTGTTCCGAAGACCGCACTAGGGGCTCTATAAGCACCTGATCGGAAGAAAAAAAACCGATCCGTCGCACGCTACATTAGTTATCGCATAATGCGGAAGAAATCCTTAAAGATTTTGTAACCTCTCGAACAGCTGACCAGATCTCGCCGTATCATGACCGTCAGTTTTCGGCTTTCTCTACTGAGGTGCTCGTCCAGAAGAACTGGGACACAATCCCAGTAGTTCTCCCTTTACTACCCTAGCCGATATAGCGGAACGTAGGGTAGTAAGAACAGGAGGCGGGCAACCCAACTATTGACCCAAGACATGAATCGGAGCCGATGCATATAATGCTATAAGTTCGGGGTGCAGAACGATCGTGAAGGTATTCGGACTTTATTGCCGTATTATGGGTACAACGAGGCCCCTGGCATATTAAGTCGTACCGTAGTGTACGGATGTCATTTGACAAAAAATATCGATAAGAAAGAACAGCAAGTAATCATCATGTAAAGCCGCATGTTGTAATTTAATAATACATCGGGGCATACGAATACAAGTAGTGCGATAAAAACAAATATGACTTCGGAACCTGCTGGGACCAGGGGAGGGGTTGTGTGCGGATCCGGCGAATAATCAGATGATCATCAAGGAGAATATCTAAGGATTCCCTTACGCGTTCGAGTTGTTTCCCTCCTTGGTATGTTTGTCTCCTCGCGGGTCTGGTCGCCATGTCGCCAGTGATGGCCTGGACAAAAGTGGACCTGGAAAGAAAATGCGAAAAAATGTTTGGTGTGCCACGGAGTGGTTGAGCCGCATTGTGGGGCCTAACCTAGCTTTGCCTCCGCCTACCACCGGAGTGGTTGATTGACCTCTTGACAAGCTGGGCTATCCTGTCGCGGAGTAGTTCGGACTCCCTTGACGGTGTCCGGAAGCCTGGTTGTCGACTGAAGGTTCGATTGAAAGATGCCACTCTGTGCTTCTACTGCTAAGGCGGCGGTGTGCACTTTGGCACGGAGGGAGCGTTCGGCTTTGCCATTGACTGTTATTACGCCGCCCGGACCGGGCATCTTGAGCTTAAGATACGCATAATGTGGCACCGCGTTGAACCGAGCAAACGTGGTTCGTCCAAGCAATGCATGATAGCTGTTGCGGAAAGGGACGATGTCAAAGATTAACTCTTCATTGCGGTAATTATCCGGGGGTCCGAAGACTACCTCCAGAGTGATGGAGCCTATACAGCGGGCCTCCACACATGGTATAACACCTTTAAAGGTGGTTTTAGTGGGTTTGATCATTGAAGGATTGATACCCATCTTGCGCACTGTATCCTGATATAGCAGGTTCAGACTGCTGCCTCCGTCCATAAGGACTCGTGTGAGGTGGAATCCGTCAATTATTGGGTAGAGGACTAGTGCAGCTGAGCCGCCCTGATGGATATTGGCCGGACAATCCTTGCGGTCAAAGGTGATTGGTCCGGACGACCATGGGTTGAACTTTGGGGCGACTGGCTCCATCGCGTAGACATCCCTTAGTCTGCGCCTCCGCTCTTGCTTGGCAATTTGGGTGGCGTTTATCATATTCACCATTTTAAGTTGTGCGGGAAACTTCTTTTGCCGTCATGTGTTCGGTGGCCGGGACTCCTCGTCGTCGTCATCGCTTTGCGAACCCTTCTCCTTGTTTTCGGCACCTGACTTGCCGGCTTGTTTGAAGACCCAGCATTCTCTGTTGGTATGATAGGCTGGTGTTCCTGGGGTGCCGTGAATATGGCATGGACGGTCGAGTATATGGTCCAAACTGGACGTGCTTGGACTGTTTCATTTGAATTGTTTCTTCCTTTGACCGGTATTAGAGCAGCTGTATCCGGTGTTGACGATCGTGTCTTTGGCGTTGTCGTCATTATTTTGACGCTTATGTTTGCTGCATCGGGACTTGCCGTTGTTATCTCTTGGTTCAGAAGTGCCATGATTTCTTGATTTGCCGTTGCTGCGAGCCAACCAGCTATCCTCGCCCGCACAAAAGTGGGTCATGAGTGTCGTAAGGGCTGCCATGGATTTCGGCTTCTCTTGGCCAAGGTGTCGGGAAAGCCACTCGTCACGGATGTTATGCTTAAAGGCCGCTAGGGCTTCGGCATACGTACAGTCGATGATTTGATTCTTTTTTGTTAAGAATCGAGTCCAGAATTTCCTGGCTGACTCTCCAGGCTATTGGGTTATGCGACTTAAGTCATCAACATCCGGTGGTCGCACATAAGTGCCCTGGAAGTTGTCAAGGAATGCGTCTTCCAGGTTCTCCCAACTGCCAATGGAGTTTGCCGGTAGACTATTCAGCCAGTGCCTAGCTGGTCCCTTCAGCTTTAGTGGGAGGTATTTGATGGCATGTAGGTCATCACCGCGGGCCATGTGAATGTGGAGAAAAAAAATCTTCGATCCATACCGCGGGGTCTATTGTCCCATAATATGGTTCGATGTTCACGGGTTTAAACCCTTCTGAGAATTCATGCTCCATTACTTCGTCAGTGAAGCATAGGGGGTGTGCGGCGCCTCATTGTTGGGCTACATCACGGCGCAGTTCAGATGAGTCTAGACTGCTGTATTCAGCCCGAACGGATTTGTATTTAGTAGATCCGGCGTGGCGGTCATCGTCATGCGTTGGGGTGCACCCCTGCGATCCGTAGATCGATCATGACTATCCTGCTTTTTTTTCAATTCGTCTCGCAGGTCATGCGTGTAGCCCCAGGCCTTCGTGTTTTTATTTGTTCGGCGACGGGGTGTGGGCTGGTGTTCGGGCTGATATGCCGCTTTGTCTCGGCCACGAGGTGGTCGGTCAGCCGCATCCTGCGCTGGAAGTATAGGCTCTAGTGCCTCGTCCTCGAATTGAGGTAACAGCCTGCGCCTCGGGTAACTTTTGGTTGGGCGCTCGAGTTCGTATTCCTCGGCCGCCAGGACTTCAGTCCATCTGTCAGTGAGCAGATCTTGATCAGCTTGAAGCTGCTGCTGTTTTTTCTTCAGGCTCTTTGTAGTGGCTATAAGCCGGTGCTTGAAGCGCTCCTGCTCGATGGGATCCTCAGGCACAACAAATTATTCGTCGCCGAGGCTCACCTCATCTTCGGAGAGGGGCATGTAATTGTTATCCTCCTAGTCTTCATCCATTGCCTGTTCATCAAGGCTAGGTTGCCCGTCCTTCCGTCCGGCATGCTCGAGGCTTGGCTGGGCGGGATTGTTTTCGTCTTCGGCATCATCCGGAGTGCTATTGTCTCTTGTGCCGGTATCGCTGTTTTTGCTGTGGCAGGATTTAGAGCGGCACCGCTGATGTCAGCGCTTGGGTTGCTTCTCAAGAGAATCATCCTCCCTTGCATCCTTTTGATCTTCGCCATTGTTTTCTTTGGGTGTGTCCATCATATATATGTCGTATGATCAGGTGGCTGTCCAACGCCCTATGGGCGGTGGTTCCTGTTCTTCTCCGGCATCGTCGTCCATACCATCGATGTCTTTGGAGTCGAAATCAAGCATGTCGGTTAAGTCGTCGACAGTGGCTATTAAGTGGGTGGTGGGTGGGTAACGAATTCCTTCGTCGTCCGATTCCCACTCAAGCTGGACATAGTTTGGACAAGAGTCTACTAGTAGGGAGAGAGATTTTAATGAGTTTAGCACATCGCCCAAGGGCGGGTGCTGAAAGATATCCGCGGAGCTAAACTCCATGATCGGTGCCCAGTTAGATCCAATGGGCATGGATGCACGCGGTTCAGAGCCTATGGCTGGAGACAAGTCCGAGGGTCCGATGGCACATACCTCCATAAGAGTGAAATCTGTGTTCTGCTCTATTGTCGATGAGTGTGCGGCCTCCGTGGCGGGGTCCATCCTCCTGTCCTCGAATGGCACGATCTGCACTGGATTAAAAACCAGGGCAGCTGCAGGTGTGATATCCTGAACCCCGTCCGACAACAGATCTAAGTCATGCTCGTCGTGACTGTAGGGTGCACCCGTCATGGGCTCGAATCCATCGAAGATCAAGTCTCCATGGATGTCGGAAGTGTAATTATGGCTTCCAAACCTGACCTGATGGCCAGGGGCGTAGCTATCGATCTACTCCAGATGGCCAAGCGAGTTGGCCCGCAGTGCGAAGCCGCCGAATGCGGAGATCTATCCGGGGACAAAAACCTCACACTAGACCACATTGTTGTAGATGATCAAAGAGGCTATCAAGCCTTATGGCGACGACACAGTGGAACTCTCAATGAAAGCACCAATGTTAGTGTCAAAACCGATGGATCCCGGCTAGGGGGTCCCGAACTATGCGTCTAAGGCTAATGGTAACAGGAGGCGGGGGACACGATGTTTACCCAGGTTCGGGACCTCTCTCTGGAGGTAATACCCTACTTCCTACTTGATTGATCTTGATGATATGAGTATTACAAGAGTTGATCTACCACAAGATCGTAGAGGCTAACCCTAGAAGCTAGCCTATGATTCTGATTGCTGTTGTCCTATGGACTAAACCCTCTGATTTATATAGACACCGGAGGGGGCTAGGGTTACACAGAGTCAGTTACAAGAAGGAAATCTACATATCCGAATTGCCAAGCTTGCCTTCCACGCAAAGGAGAGTCCCACCCGGACATGGGACGAAGTCTTCAATCTTGTATCTTCATAGTCCAACAGTCCGGCATAAGCATATAGTCCGGCTGTCCGAGGACCCCCTAATCTAGGACTCCCTCACCCACCACTCGGTAAAATCACCTCATTTTTACTAATCTGTATGCTACTAGTATCTTTTTAGATCAATATAGGTAGAATTCACCAAGGAGCAAAACCAAGTGGTAGGCTGCTCTTGTCGCGTTGGCGTAGCAACTCAGCAGGGCCAGTCCGCACACGAAATGGCGACACACTTACAGGACCCCTTTGGCTGACTGATAACCCACAAGTATGGGGGATCAGTTGTAGCCTCTTTCGATAAGTAAGAGTGTCGAACCCAACGAGGAGCTAAAGGTAGAACAAATATTCCCTCAAGTTCTATCGACCACCGATACAACTCTACGCACGCTTAACGTTCGCTTTACCTAGAACAACTACGAATCTAGAAGTACTTTGTAGGTGTTGTTGGATAGGTTTGAAAGATAATAAGGAGGGCGTAATTAAAAAGTAGGGGTTGTTTAGATGAAGACACAAGTAAGTTAGTTTTCATAGAGAGCTTTTTGTCACGAGAAAGTTATTTGTCCCTAGACAATTGATAACTAGACCGGTAATCACTATGCAATTTTGTATGAGGGAGAGGCATAAGCTAACATACTTTATCTCCTTGGATCATATGCACTTATGATTGGAACTCTAGCAAGAATCTACAACTACTAAAGATCATTAAGGTAAAACCCAACCATAGCATTAAAGTATCAAGTCCTCTTTATTCCCATACGCAAACAACCTACTTACTCGGGTCTGTGCTTCTGTCACTCACGCCACCCACCATAAGCAAATCATGAACATATTGCAAACACTACAGTGGGGATCCCTCATGCTTGCGCGACACAGAGAGCACCATAGGACAGTACCAATAATAAAACGTGCAACTCAAACCAATCACAATCATCAATTATCCCATAGGACAAAACGGATCTACTCAAACATCATAGGATAGCCATACATCATTGGGAATAATATATAGCGTTGAGCACAATGTTCAAGTAGAGATTACAGCGGGTAAAAGAGGTGTTACACCGCTGCATAGAGGGGGAGAGAGTTGGTGATGACGGTGGTGAAGTTGTTTGTGTAAATCATCGGAATGATGATGGCCCTGGTGGCATTCCGGCGCCACCGGGAGAGAGGGGGAGAGAGCCCCCCTTCTTCTTCTTCTTACTTGAACTTCCCCCTAGATGGGAGAAGGTATTTCTCTATGGTCCATGGCCTCCATGGCAGCGGAGGGGTGAGAGCCCCTACGAGATTGGATCTCTCTCTCTCTCTCTCTCTCTCTCTGTTTCCTTCTGTTTCTGCGCTCTCTGATTCTGCCCTTTCACCGTTTCTTAAATTCCCGGAGATCCGTAACTCCGATTGGGCTGAAATTTGGACACGATTTTTATCCGGATATTGGCTTTCCTGCGGCGAAACAAGGGCACCAACCGCCTTACGGAGTGGCCACGAGGGCCCAGGGCGTGCCCTACCCCCTGGGGCGCCCCCCTCACCCTCGTAGACCCCTCGGGCATCGTCTCATGTTGAATCCACTTCCTAAAATTCACATATATTACAAAAAAAATCTTTGTAAGTTTTTATCCCATTTGGACTCTGTTTGATATGGATTTTCTGCGAAACAAAAAACATGCAACAAACAGGAACTGGCACTGGGCACTGGCTCAATATGTTAGTCCCAAAAATAGTATAAAAAGTTGCCAAAAGTATGTAAAAGTTGTAGAATATTGGCATGGAACAATCAAAAATTATAGATACGACGGAGACGTATCCGCATCCCCAAGCTTACTCCTACTCGTCCTCGAGTAGGTAAATGATGAAAAATATAATTTTTGATGTGGAATTCTATCTAGCATAATCTCGATCATGTAATCTAATCATGGCATGAATATTAAGACACGAGTGACTCAAAGCAATAGTCTATCATTTGACATTAGGACAATAATATTTCAAGCATACCAATAAAGCAATCATGTCTTTTCAAAATAACATGGCCAAAGAAAGTTATCCCTACAAAATCATATAGTCTCGCTATGCTCCATCTTCATCACACAAAATATTTAAATCATGTGCAACCCCTGTTTGAACCAAGCAATTGTTTCATACTTGAGTATTCTCAAACTTTTTCAACTTTCACGCAATACATGAGCATGAGCCATGGACATAGCACTATGGGTGGAATAGAATATGGTGGTTGTGGAGAAGACAAAAAAGGGAGAAAGTCTCACATCAACTACGCGTATCAACAGGCTATGGAGGTGCCCATCGATAGATATCAATGTGAGTGAGTAGGGATTTCCATGCAATGGATATACTAGAGCTATAAGTGTATGAAAGCTCAAACTAAAAACTAAGTGGGTGTGCATCCAACTTGCTTGCTCATGAAGACCTCGGGCATTTGAGGAAGCCCATCATCAGAATATACAAGCCAAGTTCTATAATTAAAATTCCCACTAGTATATGAAAGTGATAACTCAAGAGACTCTCTATATGAAGAACATGGTGCTACTCTGAAGCACAAGTGTGGTAAAAGGATAGTAACATTGCCCCTTCTCTCTTTTTCTCTCATTTTTTTGTTTTTTTTGTTGGCCTTCTTTGGCCTCTCTTTTTTATTTGGGCTTCTTTGGCCTCTTTTATTTTTTCAAAGTCTGAAGTCTCATCCCAACTTGTGGGGGAATCATAGTCTCCATCATCCTTTCCTCACTGGTACAATGCTCTAATAATGATGATCATCACACTTTTATTTACTTACAACTCAATATTACAACTCCATATCTAGAACAAAGATATGACTCTATATGAATGCCTCCGACGGTGTACTGGGATGTGTAATGATCTAGCATAGCAATGACATCAAAAAACGGACAAGCCATAAAAACATCATGCTAGCTATCTTACTATCATGCAAAGCAATATGACAATGAATGCTCAAGTCATGTATATAATGATGATGGAAGTTGCATGGCAATATATCTCGAAATGGCTATGGAAATGCCATGATAGGTAGGTATGGTGGCTGTTTTGAGGAAGATATAAGGAGGCTTATGTGTGATAGAGCATATCGTATCACGGGGTTTGGATGCACCGGCGAAGTTTGCACCAACTCTCGAGGTGAGAAAGGGCAATGCACAGTACCGAAGAGGCTAGCAATGATGGAAGGGTGAGACTGCGTATAATCCATGGACTCAACATTAGTCATAAAAAACTCACATACTTATTGCAAAAAATATTAGCATCAAAACAAAGTACTACATGCATGCTCCTAGGGGAAGGGTTGGTAGGAGTTAACCATCGCGCGATCCCGACCTCCACACAAAGGATGACAATCAAACAATAAATCATGCTCCGACTTCATCACATAACGGTTCACCATACGTGCATGCTTTGGGAATCACAAACCTCAACACAAGTATTTCTACCAATCCACGGTTACTCACTAGCATGACTCTAATATCACCATCTTTATATCGCAAAACTATTGCATGGAATCAAACATATCATATTCAGTGATCTACAAGTTTTATGTAGGATTTTATGACTAACCATGTGAATGACCAATTCCTGTCATCTCTCTAAATAGATATAAATGAAGCAAGAGAGTTTAATTATTTCTACAAAGTATATGGCCACTCTCTAACAAATATAAGTGAAGCAAAACAGCATTCTACAAATGGCAGTTTTCTAAGTGTAGGGAAACAAGCAATCCAAACTTCAAATGATATAAGTGAAGCACATGAAGCATTCTATAAAGCCATACTCAAAAGATATAAATGAAGTGCAAAGAGCATTCTATAAATAAACCAAGGACTATCTCATACCAGCATGGTGCAATTAATGAAAGAAAAATAAAAAGCACACGACGCTCCAAGATTTACGCATATCATGTGACGAATAAAAATATAGCTCCAAGTAAAATTACTAATGATCGTTAGAAGAAAGAGAGGATGCCTTACAGGGAATCCCCAAGCAAAGTTGCTTGGGAGTCCTTGAATATTTCCTTGGGGTGCCTTGGGCATCCCCAAGCATAGGCTCTTGCCACTCCTTATTCCTTCATCCATCGTGATCTCACCCAAAACTTGAAAACTTCAATCACACAAAATTTAACAAAACCCTCGTGAGATCCGTTAGTATAATAAAACAAATCACCACTTTAAGTACTATTGAAAACTCATTCATATTTTGTTTTTTCATTGTAGCTACTGTATTATAACTTCTCCATGGCTTATACCACCAATAAAATCGATAGTTTCATCAAAACGAGCAAAACAATGCATCAAAAACAGAATCTGTCTTAAACATGATAGTCTGTAGAAATATGAACATCTACCATACTTCTGTAACACCAAAAATTCAGATAAAATTAGGAAATAATAAACAATTTGTGTAGAATTACTATGCAAAACGTTTCATAACCGTTTGTCTTTCCAGTAAAAAATGTAAAATCACGCACTACAGCCAAAGTTTTAGTTTTTGCACCACACAAACCAAACAAGCAATCTAATCATCCTAAAGGCAAATCTTGGAACATTATTTATATAATACAATGGATTTATACAAGGGGATAATTATTATTTTTGAAAAGTTTCTGTAATTAATATTCACAAAGTTTCCATGGGCATGAACAAAGTTCAAGGCATGCTCCCACTTTAACAATGCTCGTCTCTCTCACTTTCACTTTTCTTTTGAAAAAGTTTTAGTTCCCCCTCTTTATTTTTTGTTTTTAAACTTTATAAAAGCACACAACAGAAATAAATGACTCTCTAAAACTTCCGGATTGTCTCCTTGGCAGCGCTTTCTTTAAAGTCGTTAAGCTAGGCAGTGCTCAAGTAATGGATCCGCCCGGATCCCAAGGTATATCAAAGCCAATTTTAATTAACAATTATTTGTAATTTAGTAGTGAGCACAAAGTAACATATATCATGTAATGATGAAGTCTAACTCTCTTCCTATGCATCGGAATGTCATAAAAGAACAATTCATGCACACAAAGTAAAGGCCAATGCATAGTATAAACAGTTTCTTGCAATTTTATCGTGTTGGAAACATAGAGAGGTGGAGATGTAGTTCCTCTCTCACAATAATTCCAAGTAGGAGCAGCAAGCACATGCATATTACATTCATCAAAATTATCATGTGCAGCGGTAAAAGGCAAACCATCAATATAATCCTTAATAAGCACAAACTTCTCTGATATAGTGTAGTTGGGAGAATTCAAAAAGATAATAGGACTATCATGCGTGGGTGCAATAGAAACAATTTCATTCTTAACATAAGGAGCTATAGCAAGTTTATCTCCATAAGCATCATTCAAATTGGCATCATGGCCACAAGCATAGCAAGCATCAAGTTCATCAAAAAGGGGTATTTCAAATGAATCAATGGGATCATAGCAATTATCATAGCATTCATCCTTCGGTAAGAATGAAGGGACATTAAACAATGTATGAATTGGAGGGTTACTCTCATTAGAAGGTGGGCACGGGTAGCTAATCCACTCTTCCTCCTTTTGTTCTTCGCTCTCCTCATCATCTTTTTCATCCAATGAGCTCATAGTTTCAGCAATTTCTTCTTCCATAGATTCTTGCAAAATATTAATCTCTTCTTGGACAGCGGAGACTTTCTCAGTAAATGCATCAATATCGACATTGTATTCCTAATTCTCATAGCAATATTTAAGTATAGCAAAATTTTCAGGCCTATAAATATCATCATCAAAAGCTTCATACTTTTCAAACAAAGATTCAATTTCATAAGCAGCCTTAAAAGCAACAAATTATTCTATTCGTTCCACATCATAGTAATCATATATGTAATCATATATACCATTAGCATAAGAAGCCAAGGTTTCATTATCACTAAATCTGCATGAAAAGGGAAGGTGTGGAGCCTTCGTCCTAGAGAAACAACTATAATCATATCTCAAGCATAGTTGCCGAGCATACCAATGCAACATATGAATTTGATCCCATAATAGTTTCCATTTTTGAGTCAAGCGATAATCCCTAAAGTATTCACGTTGATCCAGCGTGTCTCCCATTATAAATTGAATGGGGTTTTCTCGGGATTATTAAAGTAGTGCATAAAATCTTTCACATAATGAGCATCGAGAGTTTTAGGAGGTTTCCCATCTCCATGAGTAGCAAGTACACCTAATTTTTTTGGTATTTCGTGTTCCATATCCATAACTAAAGATAGAGAACAACTTAGAACAGAAAATAAAAACTACTTAGTGATAAAGCAAACAAGCACACACATGAATATTCACCCCACGCTATTGCTCCCTGGCAACGGCACCAGAAAAAGGTCTTGATAACCCACAAGTATAGGGGATTAGTTGTAGTCTCTTTCATAAGTAAGAGTGTCGAACCCAATGAGGAGCCAAAGGTAGAACAAATATTCCCTCAAGTTCTACCGACCACCGATACAACTCTATGCACGCTTAACGTTCGCTTTACCTAGAACAAGTATGAATCTAGAAGTACTTTGTAGGTGTTGTTGGATAGGTTTGGAAGATAATAAAGAGCGCATAAATAAGAAGTAGGGGTTGTTTATATGAAGACACAATTAAGTTAGTTTTAGTAGAGAGCTTTTTGTCACGAGAAAGTTATATGTCCCTAGGCAATTGATAACTAGACCGGTAATCACTATTGCAATTTTGTATGAGGGAGAGGCATAAGCTAACATACTTTCTCTCCTTGGATCATATGCACTTATGATTGGAAGTCTAGCAAACATCCGCAACTACTAAAGATCATTAAGGTAAAACCCAACCATAGCATTAAAGTATCAAGTCATCTTTATTCCCATACGCAAACAACCTACTTACACATGTCTGTGCTTTATCACTCAAGCCACCCATCATAAGCAAATCATGAACATATTGCAAACCCTACAAAGGGGATCCCTCACACTTGCGCGACACGAAGAGCACCATAGGACAGAACCAATAATAAAACATGCAACTCAAACTAATCACGATCATCAATTAACCCATAGGACAAAACGGATCTATTCAAACATCATAGGATAGCCATACATCATTGGGAAATTATATATAGCATTGAGCACCATGTTCAAGTAGAGATTGCAACGGGTAAAAGAGGTGTTACACCGCTGCATAGAGGGGGAGAGAGTTGGTTATGATGGCGGTGAAGTTGTTGGTGTAGATCGTCGGCACGATGTTGGCCCCGGCAGCGTTCTGGCGCCACCCGGAGAGAGGGGGAGAGAGCACCCCTTCTTCTTCTTCTTCTTCCTTGATCTCCCCCCTAGATGGGAGAAGGGTTTCCCCTCTGGTCCATGGCCTCCATGGTGGCGTAGGGGCGAGAGCCCCTCCGAGATTGGATCTCTCTCTCTGTTTCCTTCTGTTTCTACGCTCCCTGATTCTGCCCTTTCACCGTTTCTTAAATTCTCGGAGATCCGTAACTCCGATTGGGCTGAAATTTGGACACGATTTTTATCCAGGTATTGGCTTTCTTTTGGCGAAATAAGTGCACCAACCGCCTTACGATGTGGCCACGAGGGCCCAGGGCGTGCCCTACCCCCTAGGGTGCGCCCCTCCCCCTCGTGGGCCCCTCGGGCATCGTCTTGCGTTGATTCGATTTTCCCAAATTCATATATATTCCAAAAAAATCTCGGTAGGTTTTTATTCCGTTTGGATTCTATTTGATATGGATTTCCTGTGAAACAAAAAACATGCAACAAACAGATACTGGCACTGCGCACTGGATCTAGTCTGAAAAATAGTATAAAAAGTTACCAAAAGTATGTAAAAGTTGCAAAATATTAGCATGGAACAATCAAAAATTATAGATACGACGGAGACGTATCACTCACATGTGGCTCATCCACTATCTTGTTCCACGTGCGATGCACCAAATTACAGTTTGCAGCAACGGTTGGACTTGGAGGCACCCCGCTCGTAGCGCCACAGTAGTAGTGAATGATCGACAAGGGGTCAAATCACAAAGCCCCACCTTTCCCAAATTAAGCTAGACGGACGAAGCAACCATCATTTCACTCGAGGGCGCAAGAGCATAAAGAAAAAATAAAACCAATGATGTGTGCG
The DNA here is from genome assembly GCF_018294505.1 of Triticum aestivum. Lineage (NCBI taxonomy): Eukaryota > Viridiplantae > Streptophyta > Magnoliopsida > Poales > Poaceae > Triticum > Triticum aestivum. Next base: position 370,495,165 of record NC_057801.1, on the reverse strand, counting down.
GCAGCTACCTAGGGCGCCCTAGGATAGGAGCCTCCACTACAAATCTGCTTCTCCCTCGTCCTCTTGAAGAAAACCAATGATTAGTGCAGCGGGTAGGGTTTGTAGGAGTACTACGGTGTGCGGGGCCAAGCCGTAGTAAACAGGAGAGGGATTGAGTTTGAGTCAACGCCTTAATACGGGTGGGCCGCTCGGTTTTACGAGAACGAGGAAGAATTTTGGGTTCAGGGAGCAGTGAAGATATACGTACAAGAAATTGTGGATGTAGGTTTGACCGAAAGGACGCATGGGCCCGAATTTTGATATACCCGCGGCCGCGTGAAATTTGCTACTCTGCTAAAAATAATGCATAAAAAGTTCCTCCAAAAACATATATAACTAATGGGAATTGAATGTATGCTTAAAATGAAAATAAAATGAAAATGTAATATAAAGAGAAAAAATGAACTGCAGTTAAAAGAATGAAATTTCTAACAAAAATGTGAATGTACACTACATATGTGTGCACATGACCAACACATATATTGTCAATACAAAATCTAATGCAAGAAATAACTTATGAGTAACATGCACGAATTGATGATGTGGTGCTTTCATGCATAGAGTACAAAAACAATGTGATTTATGGCTTGCATGCATGACGTATTCATGTGCCATAGTTGCATGTCCAGGAAAAAAAAGCTAGTGGGTTGTACTAGCTAGGAATAGAAGATGTATATGTGGAAGTTGTAGGGAAAGAGATGACATGTATCTCAATTCCTATGAGTAGGGATTGGAAAAGAGATGTCTTGGTTCACATCATAGAAACTTTTCTATTGAATCTAGAGATGACATGTATCTCAATTCCTATGAGTAGGGATTGGATAAGAAATGTCATTTGGTTCACATCATAGAAACTTTTCAATCGAATCTAGGTTAATGTTTATTTTCTTTTAAAATTATGGGATTATAGGAATCCATTCATACGAACCAAGTGGCTCTAAAGCTATAAAAATCATATCATGTTTATTTTCCTTCGAAATGTGGAGTATATGAATCTATTCCTATGAACCAATTGGCTCTAAAGGAAAAAATTCCTATAAAAATCATGTCATATAGAGTTCCTTTGATATTCCTCCACACCAAAGGATGGTTGAAACTACTGCAGGTGATACGACGGTCTTTATTTGTACACTCCTCCCCCATCTTTATAGTTACCTCTTGAAGATGAATGAAATGATATATACTGGGTATTCTATATGTGCATTTTGGTATACAAAAACTCACTGAAAGTTTGCGAGGTTTGAATTTCAATAAAGCTATATGCACTACATTTTGGAACGGGGGAGGAGCATACGGCAGTTGCTAACACTCACGTGGAAGGTTTGTGTGTTGGAGGAGTGGCTGTTCTGTTAAATGCTGATGTTTGCTTGAACTACGTTGGTATTTCCCCAAAGAGGAAGGGGTGATGCAGCACGGCAACGGTAGGTATTTCCCTCAGTGATCAGACAAAGGTTATCAAACCAGTAGGAGAACCAGGCAACACCACATAAACAACTCCTGCACACAAAGAACAAATACCAGCAACCCGACGTAAGAGAGGGGTTGTTAATCCCTCACGGGTAAAAAGATAGGTAAAATTGTAGTAGATTGGATAAATAGATCTCATGGGAATACGAGATAAAATAAATTACTAAAAATTGCAGCAAGGTATTTTTGAATTTTTGGTTTAATAGATATGAAAATAAAAGCAAATAAAAGTATATCGCGAAGGCAAATATATTAAAGAAGAGACCCGGGGGTCGTAGGTTTCACTAGTGGCTTCTCTAGAGAAAAATAGCAAATGGTGGGAAAACAATTACTGTTGGGTAATTGATAGAACTTCAAATAATCATGACGATATGCAGGCAATGATCATTATATAGGCATCACGTCCAAGATTAGTAGACTTACTCCTGCCTGCATCTACTACTATTACTCCACACATCGATCGCTATCCACCATGCATCTAGTGCATTAAGTTCATGGGAAAATGGAGTAATGCAATAAGAACGATGACATGAAGTAGACAAGATCTATTTATGTAGAAATAGACCCATCTTGTTATCCTTAATAGCCACGATACATACGTGTCATTTCCCCTTCTGTCACTGCGATCAAGCACCATAAGATCGAACCCATCACAAAGCACCTCTTCCCATTGCAAGATAAATAGATCAAGTTGGTCAAACAAAACCCAAATATCGGAGAGGAAATACGAGCCTATATCAGTCATGCATATAAGAGATGAAAGAAGACACAAATAACTTTCATAGATAAAAACATAGATCTGATCATCAACTCAAATTTCATCGGATCCCAACAAACACATCATGGAAAGAGTTACATCATGTGGATCTCCAAGAGACCATTGTATTGAGAATCAAACAACAGAGAGGAAGCCATCTAGCTACTAACTACGGACCCGTAGGTCTACAATGAACTACTCACGCATCATCGGAGAGGCACCAATGGACATTATGAACCCCTCCGTGATGGTGTCTGGATTGGTTCTAGTGGTTCTGGAACTTGCGGTGGCTGGAATTGATTTTCGTCGACTTCCCTAGGGTTTCTGGAATATTGGGGTATTTATAGAGCAAAGAGGCGGTGCGGGAGGCCATTGAGGTGGGTATAACCCACCTGGGCACGCGTTGTGCCCCCCTCAGGGCACCCCTCTGGTACTTCTTTGGCCCATCTTGTGTGTTCTGGTCCATAAAAAATCCACAAAAAGTTTTGTTGCGTTTGGACTCCGTTTGGTATTGATTTCCTGCGATGTAAAAAACAAGCAGAAAACAGCAACTGGCACATAGTACCAAAATATGTTGTAAAATGATTGTAAAACATCCAAGAATGATAATATAATAGCATGGAACAATCAAAAATTAAGATACGTTGGAGACTTATCAGCATCCCCAAGCTTAATTCCTGCTCGTCCTTGAGTAGGTAAATGATAAAAACAGAATTTTTGATGTGGAATGCTGCCTAACATGGTCATCACATATTCTTTTCTTTGTAGCATGGACATTTGGACTTTTATATGGTTCAAAGCAATAGTCTAGTTATGACATGAAGACTTTAATACTCAAGCATATCAACAAGCAAACATGTCTTTCAAAATATCAATGCTAAAGCAAGTTATCCCTAGCCCATTATGCTCAATCATTGATCCATTCATGAAACACACTCGAATACTAGCTATACCTAATGCTCAAGTACGATCATAGTGCCCCTTAGTTGGTTCTTATAAGAGAAGATGGAGACTCAAGTAAAAATAAAAATTGCATAAAGTAAAAGAAAGTCCCTTCGCTGAGGGAAGTAAGGATTTGTAGAGGCGCCAGAGCTCAAAGCGAAAATTGAGAGATAAAAACATTTTGGGAAGCATAATTTTCCCACCAACGAAAACGACTTAGAGTTCCCAACACTTTCCATGCTAGATATATCATAGGCGGTTCCCAAACAGAAAATAAAGTGTATTCCTTTTTGCACCATACTTTCACTTTTCATGGTTAACCATATCCACGGGTGCCCTCCATACCAACACATTCCAAGGAATTTATTATTTGACAACATAAAGTAAATTCATTTTTCATTTCGGGACTGGACATCCCTAATACCTTTGTCGTACTCTTGTGTAATGACAGGTGAATAACACTCATCGTGAGAATAACACATCTAGCATGGAAAACATTGGCCACCCCTCACCGCTTCGCGAGCGGTACGAGCACACAAAAGAGAAATTTATTTTGAAAATTAGAGATGGCACATACAAATTTGCTTACAATAGAACATAAATACCGCATATAGGTAGGTATAGTGGACTCATATGGCAAAATTGGTTTAAAGGGTTTTGGATGCACAAGTAGTGATCATACTTAGTGCAAATGAAGGCTAGCAAAAAGATTGATAAGCGTCCAACCAAGAAATGAAAAATCTCGTAAGCGAGAATTAAGCATAACTAACACCGAATAATGCACCACAAGTAGGATGTAATTTCATTGGATAACTATTAACTTTCGTGCTTGCATAGGGAATCACAAACCTTAACGCCAATATTCTTACTAAAGCATAATTACTCATCAACATGACTCACATATCATATCGTCATATCTCAAAACCATTACAAAGAACCAAGTTTATTTTGTCCAATGATCTTCATGAAAGTTTTTATTATATCCTCCTTGGATATCTATCACTTCGGGACTAATTTCATATGTTGCTTTTAACAAGCTCAAACAAATTTAAGTGAAGACCATGAGCATAATATTTCTTTCTCTCAAAATAATCTAAGTGAAGCAAGAGAGAATTTCTTAAAGAATTTACTAACTCTCAAATAAATCTAAGTGAAGCATGAGAGCATTTCTTCAAAAATAACAAAGCACACCATGCTCAAAACGATATAAGTGAAGCACTAGAGCAATTCCATGGCTCTAAAAATTTAAGTGAAGCATAGGAGCAAGCATAGCATAATTTTTGGATCTCTCAAAAAGGTGTGTCCAGCAAGGATTCAAGACTTAAAACACAAAGCAAAACAATCAAAGACTCACATCATACAAGACACTCCAAGCAAAACTCATAATATGTGACGAATAAAAAATATAGCTCCAAGTAAAATACCGATGGTTGTTAGAAGAAAGAGGGGATGCCACTCGGGGGCACTCCCATGCTTAGTCTCTTCCTACTTCTTGAATATTATCTTGGGGTGACTCGGGCATCCCCAAGCTTAGCCTTTTTCTAATCCTTATTCCTTCATCCATCGTAATATCACCCAAAACTTGAAAACTTCAATCACACAAAACTCAACAAAACCTTCATGAGATCCGTTAGTATAAGAAAGCAAACCACTACTGTAAGTATTGTTCCAAACCCATTCATATTTTATTTTTGCATTATATCTACTGTATTCCAACTTTTCTATGGCAAAAACTCTTCAAAGAAAACCATAGAATCATCAAAACAAGCACACAACACAAAGAAAACAGAATCTATCAAAAACAGAACAGTCTGTAGCAATCTGGAAACTTTGAATACTTCTGTAACTCCAAAAATTCTGAAAAATTAGGACAATGTGAGAAATTTGTATATTAATCTTTTGCGAAAGGAATCAAATCAAAGTTAAAAATGGGAATTATTTTCATGAGCGCAAAAGTTTCTATTTTTTAGCAAGATCAAATCAACTCTCACCCAAATCATACCAAAGGATTTGCTTGGCACAAACACTAATTTAAACCACAAAAACACATATAATCAGAGGCATAATTGGGTATTTTATTGAAAACAGCAAGAAAAGCAAAAGGCAAAAAGATACAAGTTGGGTTGCCTCCCAACGAGCGCTATCGTTTTACGCCCCTAGCTACGCATAACACGTAGGATCTAAGTTTTGTCATCTTTTGTTATAGATCCATACGATGCCCTTGTGATTGATTCATATGGTGGCCTAATTCTTGTTCTAGGGAAGTGTTCCATACCCTTCCTTAGTGGAAATTGAAATTTAATATTGCCCTCTTTCATATCAATCACGGCACCAATAGTACATAAAAACGGTCTACCAAGAATAATTGGACAGGACAAATTGCAATCAATGTCAAGAACAATAAAATCTATGGGCACATAATTCCTATTTGCAAGAATAAGAACACCATTAATTCTTCCCATAGGATTTTTAATAGTAGAATCCGCCAAGTGCAAATTTAAAGAGAATTCTTCAATGTTGGTAAGACCAAGCACATCACATAAAGATTTCATAATTGTAGAAACGCTAGCACCCAAGTCACCTAAAGCAAAACACTCACAATTCTTAATCTTGAATTTGATGGTAGGTTCCCATTCATCATGTAATTTTCTAGGAATTAAAACTTATAATTCCAACTTTTCTTCAAAAGCTTTCATCATAGCATCAACAATATGTTTAGTAATAGCTTTATTTTGTTCATAAGTATGGTTTGAATTTATCATGGATTGCAAAAAAGAAATATAATCAACCAAAGAGAAACTATCATAATCAAAGTCTTTGTAATCAAAATTAGTGGGCATATCACTAGTTAAAGTTTTAACCTCTTCAAACCCACTTTTATCAATTTTCTCAACAAGATTTTCACCCTCCGAATTATCGGGATGCCTTCTAGCTAAAGTTGACTCTTCTCCAGTCCCTTTATCATAAATCTTAATTTTACTAAACAAAGAATCAATAGAAGAAACAACAATCATTTTAAGATCTTCATCACTTTTATGGAAGCAATCACTAGAAAAGGCTTTTTATAAAAAATTCTCTTTTAGCTCTAAGTATAGCGGTTCTTTTCTTACTTTCATCCATAGAAACATAAAGAGGTTTAATTGATTCTTCAACCTTAGGCACAAAAATTTTCATCTTGAGAGTTTATACATCATGAGAAATTCTATCAATACTTCTAGACATATCATCAACCTTATTCAGATTTTCTTCTATCGTAGCATTGAAAACTTTTTTAATATTGATAAATTCTATATTATTCTCAAGATCAGAGGTTTTCCTATTATTATTATTATAAGAAGGATTACCATAGGAATTACCATAATTATTAGAGGAATTACTAGGAAAAGGCCTAGGATTAAAATTACCTCTATAATCATTGTCATTGAAATTGTTTCGCGAGATAAAATTCACATCTATGGCATCATTATTTTTCTCAATCAAAGTAGACAAAGGCACATCATTAAAATCAATAGGAGCATTTTTATTAGCAACCAACTTCATAAGAGCATCAACTTTTTGACTCAAAGAATTTATTTCTTCTACCGAATTGACTTTTTCCTAGTAGGGGCTCTTTCGGTATGCCATTGTGAATAATGTGCCATGATATTGTATAAAAATTTAGTAGCTTCACCCAAAGGAATTTCCGTAAAAGTACCCCCCGCAGCTGAATCTAAAAGATTACAAGAAACAAAATTTAACCCCGCATAAAAAATTTGTATGACCATCCAAAGATTTAACCTATGAGTTGGGCAATTCCTTATCATAAGTTTCATCCTTTCCCAAGATTGTGCAACATGCTCATGTTCAAGTTGCTTGAAATTCATGATCTAGGTTCTAAGGCAAATGATTTTTGCAGGCGGAAAATACTTAGTAATAAAAGCCTCCTTGCACTTATTCCAAGAATCGATACTATTGCAAGGCAAAGAAGAAAACCAATTTTTTGCGTGATCTCACAAAGAAAATAGAAATAATTTCAAATTCAAAACACCATTGTCCACATCTTTTTGCTTTTGCATATCGCATAATTACACGAATGTGTTAAGATGGGACGTGACATCCTCATTAGGAGTGCCGAAAAATTGATCTTTCATGACAAGATTCAGCAAAGCAGTATTAATATCACAAGACTCCGCACTAGTGGTGGGAGGAGCAATCGGAGTGCTAATAAAATCATTGTTGTTGGTATTGGAGAAATCACACAACTTGGTTTTCTCCTGAGTCATGGTGACTACACAACAAGATTGCACAAAAACAGATCCGACGAGAAAACGGCGAACGAAAAAGAGGGGGCGAATAAAACGGCAATTTTTTATGAAGTGGGGAAGAAGACAATGAGAGGGAAATGGAAAATAATGTAAATTGCAAGGAGATGATATTTGTGATTAGGAACCTGGTTGATGTTGATGATGTCTCCCCGGCAATAGTGCCCGAAATTCCTTTTGATTTTTGCTTGAACTACGGTGGTATTTCCCCAAAGAGGAAGTGATGATGCAGCACATCAACGGTAGGTATTTCCCTCAGTGATGATACCAAGGTTATCGAACTAGTAGGAGAACCACGCAACACCACGTAAATAGCTCCTGCACACAAAGAACAAATACTTGCAACCCGACGTAAGAGAGGGGTTGTCAATCCCTCACAGGTAAAAAGATAGGTAAAATTGTAGTAGAATGGATAAATAGATCTCACGGGAATGCGAGATACAATAAAATGCTAAAAATTGCAGCAGGGTATTTTTGTATTTTTGGTTTAATAGATCTGCAAATAAAAGAAAATAAAAGTAGATCGCAAAGGCAAATATATTAAAGAAGAGACCTGGGGGGCGTAGGTTTCACTAGTGGCTTCTCTCGAGAAAAATAGTAAACGGTGGGAAAACAATTACTGTTGGGCAATTGATATAACTTCAAATAATCATGGCAATATCTAGGCAATGATCATTATATAGGCATCACGTCCAAGATTAGTAGACTGACTCCTACGTGCATCCACTACTATTACTCCACACATCGACCGCTATCCAGCATGCATCTAGTGTATTAAGTTCATGGAAAGACGGAGTAATGCAATAAGAACGATGACATGATGTACACAAGATCTTTTTATGTAGAAATGGACCCCATCTTATTATCCTTAATAGCAACGATACACACGTGTCGTTTCCCATTCTGTCACTGGGATCAAGCACCGTAAGATCGAACACATCACAAAGCACCTCTTCCCATTGCAAGATAAATAGACCAAGTTGGCCAAACAAAACCCAAATATCGGAGAAGAAATACGAGGCTATAATCAATCATGCATATAAGAGATCAAAGAAGACTCAAATAACTTTCATGGACCAAAACATAGATCTGATCATAAACTCAAAGTTCATCGGATCCCAACAAACACACCGCAAAAAGAGTTACATCATATGGATCTCCAAGAGACCATTGTATTGAGAATCAAACGACAGAGAGGAAGCCATCTAGCTACTAATTACGGACCCGTAGATCTACAATGAACTACTCACACATCATCGGAGAGGCACAAATGGACATTATGAACCCCTCCGTGATGGTGTCTAGATTGGATCTGGTGGTTCTGGAACTTGCGGTGGCTGGAATTGATTTTCGTCGACTTCCCTAGGGTTTCTGGAATATTGGGGTATTTATAGAGCAAGAGGCGGTGCGGGAGGCCATCGAGGTGGGCATAGCCCACCTGGGCACACCTGGGCCCCCAGTCGCGCCCTGGTGGGTTGTGCCCCCCTCGGGGCACCCCTCGGTACTTCTTCGGCACGTCTTGCGTGTTCTGGTCAAGAAAATATCCACAAAAAGTTTCGCTGCATTTGGACTCCGTTTGGTATTGATTTCCTGCGATGTAAAAAACAAGCAGAAAACAGCAACTGGCACTGGGCACTATGTCAGTAGGTTAGTACCAAAATGATATAAAATGATTGTAAAACATCCAAGAATGGTAATATAACAGCATGGAATAGTAAAAAAAATATAGATACGTTGGAGACGTATTAAATGCCATGGCAAAACTGACACTGTCGGATGCCAATCTAACGGTTCTTTCGGCGTTCGTCAGGAAACGGCTTGTGGAGAATGTTTGTCAGATATGATTTACGGACACATGCATTGCATTTATTCGTGACCCCCGTCTTTCTCACGCGCACACGCACCCTCACGAGGCACGACTCTCCCGAGTCCTCTCGCACCCACCGTCTATTTCTAGGTGGACGTCACACACATATGTGCTCTTCACACCCTACCTCAGAACTTCTAAAAAATAAAAGACGTCATGCACCTTTTATTTTAACTCACATGTCACACACTTATACTATTACTCTTGTGGAGAATGTTCTTTGGGCATAGTATATTGTACTCTCACGAAGATAAGCGGTGCACGCAGGCACTAATTCTCTCACACCCACTCACGAGTACACGTACGAGCGCATTTTTTTGACGCTAAGAGCGCATTTGTTTACAAAGAGGCATCCCAATTGACATTTTGACTAGTCTAGTTTTCAACTTGATGGAGGGTCGGGGACCGCACGTGAATGACACAGTACATAGTGCGTCCTGGACGTGGTGATTTGATAGTGTGACCTGGAAGCGGTGGCACGTTATTGATCGAGTTTTATTTTTACTTGAACTTTAAATGAAAATAGTTGTTTGCACGTATTCAATTTAATAACGGTTGCTACAACAAAATCACTCCGCTATATATATAAGCAGAAGCCTCGGCGCTTGCTTTACTAGGGTTCCTCTCTTTCATTCTCTCATGCTCTCCAGATCTAAACAGGACATTGGTGGCGACACTCTCTCTCTACTCACCGCTGGTCACAAATCCGGTCGTACCACCTCGACCAGGGCAGGGGTGCAGGTGCATCATTCATGCGGACGTCGGCGGCGAGGGAGGACACTAACAGCTGCCTACGCATCCTGATCGGCTGCCGTGTCGTTCTCTCAGAGACAGCGCCGGCTTGGGAGGGCCTCTGACCCCTTCTTCCTCCCAGCGGTATTGTGGCCAAGATGAAGCCTCCCGACGCCGTCTTTGCCACATCCCGATGAACCTCAAGTATATCTTCCTTCGAAACCGGCCTTGCTCTACTGCCCCAGCTCCCCACAAGGCTGCTTGTGGATCTTTTTCTACTTCCGTTGGCTATTCCAAAGCCACCTAGACTTTTGTTGTTATTATAGGTAAAGCTAGTTCACACAGTCGAATCTAAGAGTTGGTTCAAACACGAAAGAAAGTGGGAAAGTTGTAGAATGAATCTAGGACTTGGTTCTAAGAGGAAATGGGGGAAGTAATAGATATTGGCTACCCAATAGGTCTCTTGGTTGAAAAGGCAAAGAGAGCGGGGTGGATGGCGAAGGGTGGGGGAAGTGGACTTGTCTCTTGGTCAAAAAAGGAAAGATAGTGAGGGGTGTTGGGGGGACAGTGCAAATGAGAACGAGCAAGTCTTAGATTTCCTGTGCTCACATAGGAAAATGTCGCCAAGGAGATAAAAATGGGATACATGCAGACATGTTGTCTAAATGTTTGCCGCTCTCGGCAACCACATCTGCCTCACCACTTTAGGCCCTACTGTCCCTATGCCCTTATCACTACCGTTAATGTAAAATCACATGAGGCATGAAGCAATGCCACCTAATGTCACTATTAAGTAATGCTGCTGTCAGTCTAGTGCCGTCGATAAATTGAAGCAATGACACCACCATTTTATGAAGTGCTTCCATCTTGCTTTATTTCACATGAATTGTGTTTTTGCAGTTACACTTAAATGTCACATAGCTAACATTGCTTCATCCCAGTGGAACTGCACAATTTGATTGCACATTACTGACCACATGTGCTACTCTCATGACAGTAATACTAATGCTATTGTTTTGCATGTTAATCTAGTGTAAGTGTTGATGTGATGTGATGCTACTTCTTACCTAATGGCACTTTTTCATAATGTCAATGTAGTGCCAATTATAATACAATAGATGTTATTGTTAGTCATACGCCACTGCAAATAACTGTCACTACTTAAATAACCGTATTTTGTATTTGCGCAAACAGGGATGTCTGCCTACATATCGTTTCTATTTGTGCGATCAAAAGTACACAACTCAGTTTTTGTAGAACTGCACAAAATGAGATGGCTATTCCTAGCTGTCGTCGTCTAACCTCCCGTCTTCCAGGTATTCCTACATTGGTAACTAGTTAGAATGACCAACACAATCTAAAAGAAGTTGATTCGTACGTTTTACTTCCTGATTGTAGTGCAGGGACGAGCAAAAACAACTGCATCCTAGTCGGGAATGCACTTTCTCCCAATTCACGAATGGATAGAGGACTAGCTAGCACGGCTACGTGGAGGTTTTTGGTGCAGGTGCACGGACAAGAGGCATTGTGGTCTACTTATTTATGCAAATATTGGTGCTTAAATTTAGTGGAACTGCACAACAAGTTCAGATGGTCAGTACACTACATGGTTCAGTTCAGCATTCCAACTGAGAACACAATTATAATTGGTTATTCTGGAATGAGAGAACCTAACTCTGGATGGTGGCAACAAGAAAAACCAGAATGAACTCCAAGAAATTAAATCCTGCCTAGGGAGGCCCTTTGCTCAGAGAAGCCTTGCTTGATTTTTCCTGATTTATAAACCTTCTCACAACTTTATCTTTTGTTGTGAACTAGTAAATGTTTGTTATGTTCTATGAATCATTAAGATGTATAAAATTGCTGAACGTATGCTTTTCAAGTATTTTATGAAGCTGACTTTAATGTGAATTTTCCACATGAACGCTGGACTAGTGTGTGAATGTTTGGAATTTTCATTGTGGCCTCAGTTAACTGCATGAACCACGGTAACGAGATACGTAGTTGCTTATATGTCAGATAGTAGAGTATTGGTTGTTAGCTGGTCGATCGATAGCCGACTTTTCTAGTGTTTAAGCGAGCTGAGCCAATGTGCCCTGTTTTGCAAACTGCTTACAAGTGGAGTATACATCAGGGCATAGTTCTCAAACAAGTACTCTATTTCATCAAACGCACACTGCTCGTATGATAAATTGTGACAACTTATGTCTTACCATGGCATATTACATGAAAAAACTAGTGAGGACGCATATGTTTCGGCAACAATTACAATGGTTCTCACATGATTCATGGGCACACAAAAGTAGAAGTAGTTCCCATAGACGGATTCAAACAGAGTACTAGCCCTAGTGGGCTCGATAATAGGCAAGGTTCGAATAATTTGACACAATCCAAATTACTTTTAAACATTAGTTGGCCAACTATTTCATGCCTCGATCTAATTTCGGATGGACACAAGACGGACCTTGCCATGAACATCATCGAGGACGTCTGGCAGCAGCACAATCCTGTCAACCTTCTTGAAGATAACCTTGTGGCCTTGCCACTCATAAACTTCCAATCCGGCCAGCATTTTAGAGCCGTCGAAGTGCATGATCCAGTTAGAGTATGCGCCGTACTCTTTAGGGAGTTCGGCTTCTGTCCATTCAGCGACAAAGTCGGCCAGTACTTGCGACTTGATGGCACGCCGTGGCTTGTATGTTATGTCGAACGGAAGGAGCTCGATGGCCCATTTAGCAATCTGGCCCGTAGCGCCGCGGTTATTTATTATGTCGTTGAGTGGTACTTCGGAGGCCACCGTGATCGAACACTCTTGAAAGTAGTGTCGTAGCTTCCGGGATGCCATGAAGACCGCGTATGCTATCTTTTGATAGTGTGGGTATCAGGATTTGCATGGGGTGAGGATCGTGGATATGTAATATACCGGCTTCTGGAGCGGGAATTTGTATTCGCCAGCCTCTCGTGCGACGACGAGCACTGCGCTTACAACTTGATGTGTTGCAGCTATGTACAATAGCATAGGTTCACCAGTATTTGGCGCTATTAGGACAGGATTACTGGCCAATAAGGTCTTTATTTCGTCCAGTCCGGCCGCGGCCGCATCCGTCCACACGAAGTGTTCGGTGCGCCGAAGAAGGCGGTAAAGAGGTAATGCCTTTTCTCCTAACTGGGAGATAAAGCGGCTTAAGGCAGCCACGCATCCAGCTAGTTTCTGGATATGCTTGAGGTCTGTTGGTATAGTCAACTGTGACAGAGCTCGGATTTTTGCTAGATTCGCTTCAATTCCCCTATTGGAAACAATGAAGCCGAGCAGCTTCCCAAAGGGCACGCCGAAAACACATTTTTCCGGGTTTAGCTTGATGTCGTATGTTCGGAGGTTGTCGAATGTAAGCCTCAAGTCATCTATTAGGGTTTTGACGTGTCTTGTTTTTATGACCACATCGTCCACATATGCCTCCACTGTTTTGCCGATTTGCTTTTCCAGGCATGTTTGAATCATGCGTTGATAGGTTGCGCCGGCAAGACCAAAAGGCATAGTGTTGAAGCAGAAAGGACCATATGGCGTTATGAAAGCCGTTGCAGCTTGGTCGAACTCTGCCATCTTTATTTGATGGTATCCAGAGTATGCGTCGAGAAAACATAGTGAGTCATGTCCTGCGGTCGAGAAAACACAGTGATTTCATCGATGCGAGGGAGGGGGAAGGGATCCTTGGGGCAAGCCTTGTTGAGGTCTTTGAAGTCGATGCATAGGCGCCAGGATTTGTCCTTCTTTGGTACCATTACCAGATTTTCTAGCCAATCCGGATGCTTGATATCTCTAATGAATCCGGCCTCGAGTAGCTTGGCTAGCTCTTCCCCCATGGCTTGCCGCTTGGGCTCTGAGAAGCGCCTAAGGGTCTGTTTGACAGGCTTGTATCCTTTTAGTATATTGAGGTTGTGTTCGGCCAGTCTGCGTGGGATGCCCGACATGTCAGAAGGGTGCCAGGCGAAGATGTCGCAATTCTCGCATAGGAATTCTCGTAGTGCGGCGTCCATTGTGGGGCTCAACTGTGTCCCGATGGAAGCTGTGTTTGTGGGGTCCGTTGGGTGGACCTGGAATTTGACTATCTCGTCTGTAGGTTCGAACGAGGTGGACTTGGGTCGCTTGTCGAGTATCACATCGTCTCTGTCCACGGTGGCACGCAGCGTTGTTAGTTCTTCGGCTGCTAGAGCTTCGGATAAGGCTTCCAGGGCTAGTGCTGCGGTTTTGTTTTCGGCGCGAAGTGCGACGTCCGGATCACTGGCTAGAGTGATGATTCCATTGGGTCCAGATATTTTAAGCTTCATGTACCCGTAATGGGGTATATCTTGAAAGCTTGTCAACGCGTCCCGCCCTAAAAGGGCGTGGTATCCGCTGCTGAAAGGAGCCACTTGGAATGTGATTTCTTCGGACCTGTAATTCTCCGGAGTGCCGAATACCACATCGAGTGTGATTTTTCCCGCACACCGTGCTTCCCGACTAGGGATGATTCCCCTGAAGGTTGTGCCGCTTTGCTCAATGCGTCTTTTATCAATTTCCATCTTGTTGAGTGTTTCTTCGTAGATCAAGTTTAATCCGCTTCCACCGTCCATGAGTACTTTAGTGAGCCGAAAGCCGTCCACGATTGGCCTAAGGACCAAAGCGGCTGGTGCTCGGACTGTCTGGAATTGAGGTTCGTCACTGGCACTGAAAGTTATAGCAGTGTCGTTCCACCGATTTATTTTTGCCACATGGAAGATTTCAGCGGAGCTTCGATGAGCTCACTTGCGCCTATTGTTTGAGGCGAAAGTCTTGAAGACTTTTTGTACCGTATTGTTTTCTTTGGCGGGATGTTGTTCTGCTTTATGGCTTACAAGAAGATCCTCGCCACTTTTTGCTACCTGCTGAAGTATCCAACATGCTCTAAGGCTATGTGTTGGTGTAGTGTCCGACGTGCTGTGGAGTTTACATGGCCCATTGAGCCATTCTTCCAATACGGTTCCACGCCCTGGGGTGGGCTTTGGTTTCTTGGGGATTGGATCGGCTGACTTACGAGAGTTCGCCCGTTTAGCTCGGATAAAGGTTTTAGTGAGAGCCAGACTATCCCAAAATTCTATTTGGGTTTTCCAGGCGCTTTCCATCGCACAGTACTTCTGTACTATGGTTGCTAAGTCAGCAAAGTGTACTATGTCACGGCGACTTATAGCATTAAGGATTCCTTTGCTCGTGCAGTTTTTGCAGAAAAGTGAGACTGCGTCCTCCTCACGACAGTCCTTGACCTTGTTTAGCACAAGGAGGAATCTGGCCCAGTAGCGATGTACTGTCTCTTGGGGCTCTTGTCTGATATGGGAGAGATGGTTTAAGTCCGGGAGGGTGGGTGTAGCTGAATCTGGATTCTCATCCGATCTAACGCCCTGGGGCAGGGGAGCTTCCGGGCTTGACAGATCGGGATTCGGGGCGCTGCCCAATTTTTCCCGCCCAATACCCGATTCTACGACCAGGGTCAGGGTCATGTCTTCCCTTGAGCAGGTATCCGACTCAGGGAGCTCGGTGATCCAGACATAATTCATCCTCAAAATAGAGGGATAATCTGTATGTGGCTCCTCCACTACCGCTATCTCGTGGGTGACCGGTGGGGATTTAATATCCCTTTGGTCGGGTTTAAGCCCAATCCGGTCATAGTCTGTGGCAACTCCCAAAGCAGCGATGCGATCCAAGAGCTCATTAAGGGAGGAGAGCTCCATTGGATCCATCTATTCAGCGAGTTCCGAATTGACGTGGAGGCTATTCGTGATGACCCGAGAGGTCATCATCGGCGCGATGGCCAATTGGGCGGCCATGATGAAGCTGCCTAGTCGGAGAGTTTGGCCTATAGCCAGCGCTCCCCCAGAGGTGATGTTGTCCTTGACAACGAGATGGGCCATCGAGCCTTGCAGCAACGACACATAGGAACTCTCAATGAAAGCACCAATGTCGGTGTAAAAACCGACGGATCTCGGGTAGGGGGTCCCGATCTGTACGTCTAAGGCTGATGGTAACAGGAGGCAAGGGACACAATGTTTACCCAGGTTCGGGCCCTCTCGATGGAGGTAAAACCCTACTTCCTGCTTGATTGATATTGATGATATGGGTGTTACAAGAGTTGATCTACCACGAGATCGTAGAGGCTAAACCCTAGAAGCTAGCCTATGATGATTATGATTCTGTCTCTAAGGACTAAACCCTCCGGTTTATATAAACACCGGAGAGGGCTAGGGTTTACATGGAGTCGGTTACAAAGAAGGAAATATAATATCCGGATCGTCAAGCTTGTCTTCCACGCAAAGGACAGTCCCATCCGGTCACGGGACGGAGTCTTGAGTCTTGTATCTTCACGGTCAAACAGTCCGGCCAAGGTATATAGTCCAGCTGTCTGAATACCCCCTAATCCAGGACTCCCTCACAAGGAGCACTGCCGGCCTGAAAATTATTATGAAAATATCCTGAAGGGCTCTCGCCTTGTGGCAGAGCAATGTGCTAAGGATGTAATCTTTGAATGAATGCACTCATTTTATCCTGTAGTATGAAACAAGTTCATTTGTGCAATATAATGCTTGTTGATTTAAAATTTTACCTCTTGTGCGGCCGCTTACAAAATCTTAGAGTTGGCCAGTCGTCGGCTTCTGCCCCCATGTAACTAGTACACGGGCGTTCGGGATAAATCTAAACACTCTTTATCCAAATTTTTGGTCCTTTAAGGAGGTGTTTAGCGCAACGAACAAGGCAATCAGACTATACAACTTTATCACCCTCACTTAGCCCTAGAAGTTCTATAATTTTAAATTTTGGTGTAGCCCCTGGTATTCGGAAGGCCGAACTTGGGGTGCTATACACGCCTAAATCGGACAAAGACCGATTCCTCGCCTGAAGCAGAAAAAATCTTTAAGGATTTGAAACCTCTCGAACAGCGACTAGCTCTCGCCGCATCATGACAGTCAGTTTTCGGCTTTCTCTACTGAGGTGCTCGTCCGGAAGAACCGAGACACAATCGCAGTAGTTCTCCCTTTACTACCCTACCCGATATAGCGGAACCTAGGGTAGCAAGCGCAGGAGTCGGGCAACCCAACTATTGACCCAAGACATGATTCGGAGCTGATGCATATAATGCTATAAGTTCGAGGTGTTGCACTGTCGAAAGTGTTCGGACTTTCCTGCCTTGCTATGGGGTACACTGAAGCCCCTGGCGCACTGACGTACCAGAATTTACGGGTGCGATTTGTAGTAACTAAACAGTCAAGGAAAAAAGAAATGTAATAATAAGTTGACGCTGTTCAATATTTTCCATTGTTATTTGAGTGATACGTCAAGGCGTATGTATACAAGTAGTGCGATAAGCAAATAGGACTATTTGACATGCCCTAGCCAAGAGCGAGCTGCGTGTGGGTATGTAAAATAGGTATGGCGATCGTTATCAGAGACCACCTGGAGATTCCCTTGTACATCAAAGCTCCTTGCTTCCTTGGCGTTTTTGTCCTGTGATGAGTCCGATAATCAGGTTATCAGAAGAGCCTCAAGAAGAGAGGGACCTGAAAGAAAGAAAAAGGTGAAGGTATGTGGATCCTGGGGCGATTGAGCCGTATTGTGGACCGCAGTCTAGTTGTGCCTCCCTCTATGCCCATGGTATTTTAAGTGCGTAATTATGGACGCATGGCACAAATTTCACCACTTGACTGGGACTAGGATGGAGGCCGAATTGCTAGGCGAGCTCTGGACAGGCCGGACGATCCTGTTGCAGTGTACTTCGGACTCGCTTGATGGTGTCCAGGGGCTTTATAGCCGAATTGAGGGTCTGTCTGAGGAGGCTGCTCTGTACTTCTAATGCAAGGGCCGCAGTGTTCTCCTCCGTACGGAGGGAGCTCTCTGTATTTCCATTGACTGTTAAAACACCGTGGGGTCCGGGCATCTTGAGCTTGAGGTAGGCATAGTGCGGCACCGCATTGAATCTAGCGAATGCGCTTCGTCCTAGCAGTGCATGATAACCACTGCGGAAGGGGACGATACCAAAGATTAACTCCTCGCTTTGGAAGTTGTCTGGGGATCCGAAGACTACTTCCAGTGTGATTGAGCCCGTACAACAGGCCTCTACACCTGGTATGACACCTTTGAATGTGGTTTTGGTGGGTTTGATCCTTGAGGGATCGATACCCATTTTGCACACTGTATCCTGATAGAGTAGGTTCAGGCTGCTGCCACCATCCATGAGGACTCGTGTGAGGTGGAATCTGTCAATGATAGGGTCAAGGACCAGTGTGGCCGAGCCACCATGACGGATACTGGTCGGATGGTCCCTGCGATCAAAGGTGACCGGACCGGAAGACCATGGGTCGAACTTTGGGGCGACTGGCTCCATCGCGTAGACGTCCCTTAGTGCATGCTTTCGCTCCCGCTTGGGAATATGGGTGGCATATATCATATTTACTGTTTTCACTTGGGGAGGAAATTTCTTCTGTCCCCCTGTGTTCGGCGGCTGGGACTCCTCGACGTCATCACTATGCGGCCCCTTTTCCTTATTTTCAGCATTCAGCTTGCCGACCTATTTAAATACCAACATTCTCTGTTGGTGTGATTGGCTGGTTTATTGGGGGTGCCGTGGATTTGACATGAGCGATCGAGTATGCGGTCCAGACTGGACGGGCCCGGATTGTTTCTTTTAAATGGCTTTTTCCGTTGACCGGACTTGGAGCCACTGAATCCGGCATTGACGGCCGTGTCTTCGGCATTATCGCCATTGTTGTGGCAGTTGTGTTTGTTGCGCCGGGGCTTGCCGTTGCTATCTCTGGCGTCTGAAGTGCCAGGATTTCTTGACGTGCTATTGCTACGAGCCAACCAGCTATCCTCGCCCGCACAAAAGCGGGTCATGAGTGTCGTAAGGGCTGCCATGGATTTCGGCTTCTCTTGGCCAAGGTGTCGGGCAAGCCACTCGTCACGGATGTTATGCTTAAAGGCTGGTAGGGCTTCGGCATCCGGACAATCGACAATTTGGTTCTTTTTAGTTAGGAACCGAGTCTAGAATTTCTTGGCTAACTCTCCGGACTGTTGGGTTATGTGACTTAAGTCATCAGCGTCCGGTGGTCGCACATAAGTGCCTTGGAAGTTGTCGAGGAATGTGTCTTCCAGGTTCTCCCAACTGCCAATGGAGTTTGCTGGCAGACTATTCAGCCAATGCCGAGCTGGTCCCTTGAGTTTTAGTGGGAGGTACTTGATGGCATATAGATCATCACCGCGGAGCATGTGAATATGGAGAAGGAAATCTTAAATCCATACCGCGGGGTCTGTTGTCCCATCATATGGTTTGATGTTTACGGGTTTAAACCCTTCTGGGAATTCATGCTCCATTACTTCGTCAGTGAAGCATAGGGGGTGTGTGGCGCCTCTATGCCGGGCTACATCGCGACACAGTTTGGATGAATCTGGTCTGCTGTGCTCGGCCCGGATGGATTTGTATTTAGTATATCTGGTGTGGCGGTCATCGTCACGCATTGGGGCGCGCCCCCATGATCCGTAGATCGATCTTGACTGTCCTGCTTTGTTTTTCAATTCGTCTCGCAGGTCATGCGTGTAGCCCCGGGCCTTTGTGTTTTTGTTTGTTTGGCGACGGGGTGCGGGCTGGTGTTTGGGCTGATACGTCGCTTTGTCTCGGAAATGAGGTGGTCGGTCAGCCACATCCTGTGCTGGTAGTATAGGCTCTAGCGCCTCATCCTCGAATTGAGGTAAGAACTTGCGCCTCGGGTAGCTTCTGGTTGGGCACTCGAGTCCGTATTCCTCGGCCGCCAGGACCTTAGTCCATCTGTCAGTAAGCAGATCTTGATCAGCTTGAAGCCGCTGCTGTTTTTTCTTCAGGCTCTTTGCAGTGGCTATAAGCCGGCGCTTGAAGCACTCCTGCTCGACGGGATCCTCAGGCATGGTAAATTCCTCGTCGCCGAGGCTCACCTCGTCTTCGGAGAGGGGCATGTAATTGTCATCCTCCAAATCTTCATCCTTTGCCTGTTCATCAGGGCTAGCTTGCCCATCCTCCCGTCTGGCCTGCTCGAAGCTTGGCTAGGCGGGATTGTTTTCGTCTTCGGCATCATCCGGAGTGCTATTGTCTGTTGTGCCGGTATCGTTGTTTTTGCTATGGCAGGGTTTAGAGCGGCGCCGCTAACGTTGGCGCTTAGGTTGCTTCTCAAGAGGATCACCCGCCGTTGCATCCTTTTGATCCTCGCCATCGTTTTCTTTGGGTGTCTCCACCATATATATGTCGTATGATGATGTGGCTGTCTAGCGCCCTGTGGGCGGTGGTTCCTGTTCTTCTCCGGCATCGTCGTCTATACGGTCGATGTCTTCGGAGTCGAAATCAAGCATGTCGGTTAAGTCGTCGACAGTGGCTATTAAGTGGGTGGTGGGTGGGTAACGAATTCCTTCGTCGTCCGCTTCCCATTCAAGCCGGACATAGTTCGGCCAAGAGTCTCCTGACAGGGAGAGAGATTTTAATGAGTTTAGCATGTCGCCCAAGGGCGAGTGCTGAAAGATATACGCAGAGCTAAACTCCATGATCTATGCCCAGTTAGTTCCGATGGGCACGGATGCACGCGGTTCGGAGCCTGTGGCCGGAGACGAGTCCGAGGGTCCGATGACATAGACCTCATTGGAAGTCAAATATGTGTTCGGCTCTATCGCCGTTGAGTGTGCGGCCTCCGTGGCGGGGTCCATCCTCCCGTCCTCGGATGGCATGATCTGCACCGGATTTAAAGCCAGGGCAGCTGCAGGTGTGATCTCCTGAACACCGTCCGATGGCAGGTCTAGTTC
Organism: Triticum aestivum; assembly: GCF_018294505.1. Classification (NCBI taxonomy): domain Eukaryota; kingdom Viridiplantae; phylum Streptophyta; class Magnoliopsida; order Poales; family Poaceae; genus Triticum; species Triticum aestivum. The sequence goes on along the minus strand of NC_057801.1, from coordinate 370,474,238 downwards.
ATGCTCATCGCGACTGTAGGGTGCACCTGTCATGGGCTCGAGTCCGTCGAAGATCAAGTCTCCACGGATGTCGGAAGTGTAATTCAGGCTTCCAAACCTGACCTGATGACCAGGGGCGTAGCTATCGATCTGCTCGAGATGGCCAAGCGAGTTGGCCCGCAGTGCGAAGCCGCAGAATACGAAGATCTGTCCGGGGAGGAAAACCTCACCCTGGACCGCATCATTGTATATGATTGAAGGAGCCATCAAGCCTTACGGCGGCGGCACAGTGGAACTCTCAATGAAAGCACCAACGTCGGTTTCAAAACTGGCGGATCTCGGGTAGGGGGTCCCGAACTGTGCGTCTAAGGCTAATGGTAATAGGAGGCGGGGGACACTATGTTTACCCAGGTTCGGGCCCTCTCTATGCAGGTAATACCCTACTTCCTGCTTGATTGATCTTGATGATATGAGTATTACAAGAGTTGATCTACCACGAGATCGTAGATGCTAAACCCTAGAAGCTAGCCTATGATTATGATTGTTATTGTCCTACGGACTAAACACTCTGGTTTATATAGACACCGGAGGGGGCTAGGGTTACACAAAGTCGGTTACAGAGAAGGGAATCTACATATCTGAATCACCAAGCTTGCCTTCCACACAAAGGAGAGTCCCACCCGGACACGGGACGAAGTCTTTAATCTTGTATCTTCATAGTCCAACAGTCCGGCTGTCCGAGGACCCCCTAATCCAGGACTCCCTCAGGGGGTCCCCAGACTTGCCTGCCTGCGGCCTGCAGCGTGGCTCAACCAGTGGCCCAGTATGGCCCGTCTTCATCAACCAAGCACTCAAGACCCTCGCGAGGGGCTAAGCCTCGCGGGGTGGACGACGCAAGGCTTCCGCAGGGGCGGCCTCACCAGGCAGGCTCGCGAGGAGGCGGAGAGATCAAGGCAAGGGGTACCTCGCGAGGTGCCCATGATGCAAGCCATGACGATCAAGACTAGGCGAGCGCCAACCCGCGCAATGTCCTCGTTTCCTCTTTGGTGCAAAGGGGGCAAGTGCAGGCGCGGAGTACTGAGGCATCAAGCAAAGGTTTCCTTATCGGTGCAACAAGTCCAAGACCAGCAGAGCGGCAGGACGAAGGTCACCGTGGAGCCCAAGACGGCGTCACCACCAGTGCCTTTGGCAGGCGAAGACCACCTTTAGTCAGGATAGCTTGTACTTGTTGTCCCCTTTCAAAATGGCCGTTGTTGGATCCCTTCCCGCTTAATATTTGGGAAGAGGACCAATGCCTCAATAAATAGGGCTAGCCACCACAGTAGAGAGGATCGGATCCGAACCAAGTTCACATACACACCACCATGCACAAGAACACCTCTCCTCGCGAGGTTTTTCTACCCTTGTATTGTTCATCATCAGCCCAAGAGGCAATCCACCACACCACACACAGGAGTAGGGTATTACACCACAACGGTGGCCTGATCCTGTATAAATCTTGTGTCTCTTGTGTTGTTCATCGATCTAGCTGAGGGATCACGGCGAGGTTGAGGGTGTGTTTCGGTAGGGAGAGATCTTCATGCGCTCCCTAGTGTTCGAACCTTAAGGATTTTGCCGGAACCCGATATCCGACATTTGGCGCGCCAGGTAGGGGTGCGCCGGAGTCTTCCTTCCGCCGATCTGTGTTCCACTGCTTCGTTGCATCTATGTCCGGTGACCCGACGACCAACGCCGACCGCTGGGCAGCATGGCCACCACGTGCCACGCCACCTGCCCAAGGTGACCTCAACCCCGCGCCCCAGGCAGCCCGCGCACCATAGAATGCTGCGGGGCGCAGGCGACGCGCCCTGCCTGCCCTAACTCCGTGGCAGGTGGCATCAGCCGCAGGGGCCTCAAGCCACGCTGCGGCCACGGTGCCGCACAAGCGAACATGAGGGTCGTGCTCACTGTGGCTTGGGAGCTGCTGCAGTGCAGGTTGCAGGAGAGCGGCCGAGACGTGTTGCTGGAGCGCGTTGCCGAGCTCCTGGACGCCGCAGCTTCGGGGGCACCTCCCTTCCGTCTCCAGCTTCCACCCCAGGCCCCGGTCGGATCGCGCGGTGGGCCTATCCGCGCCTGTGCACCCTCAGGCGCGCCCCAAGGCTTCATCGACACTAGCTTAACCATTGGCGCCCGGCGTCAGGCTACACCAGCACCACCTCCGATGAACGAGGGCATGCGCATCACCGCCTATGGCCCGGGCGGGCCGCCGCCCTACCATCCTCAAGACGGCGCGTTAGGCCAGGCCACATGGAGCGTGGGGCACTACGGCGAAGTCTTTGAGGCGGAGGCCTCGGAGGCTTACGTGCCCTGCATGGTGGACCAGGAGTACGCGCTGGAAGACGACCCTGGCCCGTTCCTCGGGTCGGGCTGGGAGGAAGAGATGCCAGAAGCCGAGCCTTTTCAGGAGCCTCAAGGAAGCCTCACCAACCACGCTAATAGCAGCAGCTATCGGGTACCGCTAATTCTTCAGGAGCAAGCTTATGCTAACCATGGGTCAGAGGAGGTTCAGGTCACTGCAGTGGGCGGCTGCCCCAGCTCAGCAGCCACCCTTCCGCCAGGAGGAGCGCACTGGGGGCTGCAAGAGAGGGGCCGGGAGCCAGGCCCCTCCCCATGGCGCACGGAGCAAGGCAACCCCGCAGGTAGGCCCTCTGTCAGGGAGGTGCTGCAAAGCCTACCCCCAGCAGAGGACCCGTGGTCGCCGAGGGCACCACTGGCATCCCCTTTGCCCCATTGGCATCGTCCTTGGTCTACGGACGCCGTCAATGGTGGTAGAGGGTGGGGCAAGGCGGAGCCCTCGTTTGGCGATATGAAGCAAGGCCCGATGCCTATGAAGAAGGCCTAGTGCCTGTTAAGCTCGCCGCCCGTGACACTCTCACGTAATAATGAGTTGGGGTTGTACACGCCCCGGAGTCTCCAGAGAGCCGCCCGCGGGCCTCGGGGACTCCCTCCCACGCCCAGTGCAGCACTTAGCTCCGCGCTGGTGAGAAGACGTTGAAGACTAGACTAGGTGCCGGACGCGGCGTTCTGCTTTTTGCCTCCCTTTCTATGGTCGAGCTTCCTTGCTCCGAATTTGAGTTAAAATTGAATTTGCATTTGCGTATGTGGGGGGGTGTATTGACTCGTTCGTGTGATTTCTCGTATTCGGGTTTCTGCCCTAGTTTGGAATTTGCACTAGCTACCTCCCCCTCGCGAGCCTCTCGCGGGCGGGGCTTGGGCCAAGCGCAAGCACGCGTGCCGTCCTGTGGCCGGCACTCGCTCTCGCGAGGCCCTCACCACTTGGTTAGCAGGTCCCTCAAAGGACCCTCGGAGGCTCACGGCCTCGCAAGCCTATCCAGGACTTGTCCGGGCTAAAGGTAAACTACAGCAACTAGCTCACCGCAGGGCCTGAAGAATCATGAAGGCGCGTGTTCAGCATTGTTCCTAAAAGCATATGGACAACAATCTTTTTACATGAGGGGATTCCCCTCCCAAAATGCTCTTACAACCTTCAGGGACGCACCCGAGCTTTTGTGTGCAGGATAAACTCCAGGAGAACGTGGGTTCAGTCAGACATATCGCTCACTGCGCCCTCCTAGTCGCCTCCGGAAGCGTCGCTGGCGCCGCTGTCATTGTCACTGGCGTCACCATCCCCGTCATTGGCGTCGCCGTCGCCGCCATTGACCATGTTGCCACCATCCGCCGCGACTACCACCCCTTCATTGCAGAAGAAGCAGCTCGGCACGGGTGGAGGCCAACTCAGTCTGTGTCGAAACTAGGGCGGCTGCGGCAGCCTCCGCGCGCCGCTCCGCTTCAGTCAGCTTGGACCTAAGGGCGGTAGTCCTGCCCGCAGCTTCGGCGTCAACCATCTTCAGCTTCAAGTCATACCTTCTCACAAGATCTGCACGAGCCTTGGCCATGCAGCGGTCGACATCCTCCTAGATTTCAGCCTCGCACGTGCCAACGTCGTCCTCCGCCTGGGTAACCTAGCGCTTCCTCGTCTCCAACCGCTCAAGGTCAAGATTGCGCTCAGCAGCCTCCAGTGTCAGCGCTTCCTCACACATCCAGAGCTCCTCCTCCTTGATAGGCGTCCCCTTCAGCGACACAAGGGCAGCCTGACGCACCTCCACTTGTTGCTCCAGGGAGGCGCTCCAGGCTTGGAGCTCCCATGCGCGCTTCTCCGTGATCTTGCGACGATGATCTGCTTCCCAAGCCTCCTCTAGAGCCCGGGAGCAGGCCTCTCGTGAGGCCGCAAGGGACGCCTCGGCCTTCACGTTATCAAGCTTGCGCTGATGGCGCGCGAGGTTGATGGCCACCTGCAGCTTGCATCGCTCCTCCATCAGACGCAGACCCTCAGCTTCAAGGCTCGCGTCCACATCCGCAAGCTCTCCGCCAAGCTGGCCCATCGCATCCATCGCCTTCCGGAGGACCTCATGGCGGACGATGCTTCGCTCGTGCGCAAGCTCAAGAACGCTGTCGATGTCGTCCTCCGCTGCCGGCGATGTTGGCGGGCCCCCAAGCGGATCGCCCCCTCTCGGCAGGGGGCTGGGGGCTGGTGCCCCCACGATCGCTGGTCGTGCCCCGCAAGGGACCCGGACCGGTGCAGGCCCACCCCCTGAAGAGGAGCCAAGGATTGACGCCAACCATTCGCCGTCCATGATCAGAGGAGGAGCCTTGGGCAGGCTGGCCACGCTCCAGGCGGGGTCGCGAAGGAAGGGTCGCAAGGGCATAGGCTCAAGACACCCTGCGGCCAGGCTTGGTTCTCCGGCTGACCCTGCGTCAGGAGCAGCATACAGGCTCGGGACGCTCAAGGCCAGTGATGAAGGCAAGGCCGGAGGAAGTTGCTTCGTGGGAGACCCCGTAGGCTTGGCAAGAGGGATCCTGAAAAGTCACGGTCAGGAAAGGGAGCAGCGATTGAGGAATTACCAGAATGAGGTACCTACTCATCTATGGCGAAGTACTTCCTATGCTTCAACGGTCGGAAGAGGCGGCCACTACAACTCGAAGACTCCTTCCTCTTGCGGAGTGCCGCGAAGTCTATGCGGAATCGACCCAGGCACTCGACATAAGGACCAGCGCGTGGCGCGGGTGAAGAAGCACCCAGGCGGCCAACCTCAGGGGCGCCGAGCTGGGAGAAGCAATCAGGCACCACCTCCCGATGGCTTGCCGAGGCCTCGGGAGCTCCGGCCTCGGGAGCCGCGGGTTGCGTCCCCCCATCGATGACTGCCTCAAGGCGGGCTTCACGAGCTCCGGAGGATGACGCTTCGGGAACCCCGTGCGGCGTTGGCGCCACGACATCTGAGCCTCCAGCCTCAAGCAATGCTTGCCTCCCTACGCCCACTCTTGGGGCAAGATCGATGCTAGCGGCGAGGAACGGAGCCATGGCGACAGGATTCTCGCGAGGCCCCACAACGCCGACCAGACGCAACCCCCAGTCATCGAAGAGAGGCATCTGTCCTGCAAACTCAGCCCTGTTCGAGCAGAGATACAGGAGGCTACCCCCATGCCATATATCGCTCGGCGAGGGATTGCCGGTCAAGCCCTCAAGCACCATCTTCAGCGTTTCGGGCGCCAGTGCCGCCCCCTGAAGCCTCATGCGGTCTTGGTCGCTCGTCAGGGCCCACATCGGTCGGGAATGGCGCTGGAGAGGAGCAATGTGACACTGGAGAAACTCCTTCACCACACGGGGTGCTGTCATGCCCAGATCTCTCAACCTCCTCAGTCGGTACCAAAAGAAGGAGAGTCGGGGGCTCACGAGTCTCTCGTTGCCCTAACCGGGATTGGGGACAGCAGGCAACGACGGAGGCGAGAGCAGAGGGCTGAGCACTTTGACATCCACATACAGCCACCACGTCCGAAACCCACTCGTGGACGGCGGGAGATCAAAATCAATCCCCGAGGCGGCCGTCTCTGCCACGGCCTGGAAGCTCAAGCACCCCGAGCACTACGAAGGGTCGGTGAGGCGTAGCGAGAAGAAGTGGCACAAGAGGGCGACGTAAGGAGCAATGCCCACCATGGCTTTGCAAACAAAGTCAAAGACGGCGAGAAGGGTAATGGATTGAGGATCAAAATGCATCATATGGATCTGATAATGGGAGAGCACTACATTGAAGAAGGCGGAGAAAGGGGGAACTAGGCCAACCCACAGGGGTCGACGAAGAATCAAACCTCAGTGACTGTCCTGACAATGAAGGCGTGGGACGCAGGCCAAGCTTTCGTCTTTCCACACTCGTTGAAGCTGGAAGCGAGCGCAGGGCATACCTTGCCCAGGGCCTCCAGGTTGAGCACCAGCAACCGGCCGACGGTGGGCTCGATTGTCGGGGACAAACTGGTTGAGGACAGGGGCTTCTTTACCTTCTCCTTGCTAGTTGGCGCCATGGCCATGGTGGGAGCGGAGCTCAGGTCAGATTGGGAGCAGAAGCAGAGACTCGAGGAAGAGGGGGGAATAGGAAGCACGCTGCCAGCAAGGAGGAAATAACTGTGTAAGGCGTCGTGGCCGCCTAGCCAGGCGGATATTGGGGCAGCGTGGGGAAGCGAAGACGCCCACGTCCAATTAGTCGCCACGCGTCGACCAAAGCCGCAGGCTGTTGGGGCCCCAGGCGCTACGCACTTGCCCTTAGGCTTCACTGCAAAGCCAAGTCCGAGCACGTCTTGGGCCCGGGGCTACTGTCGGCGTTCTGGGAACAGGGGTCCCCAGACTTGCCTACCTGTGGCCTGCAGCGTGGCTCAACCAATGGCCTAGTATGGCCAGTCTTCATCAACCAAGCACTGAAGACCCTCGCGAGGGGCCAAGCCTCACGGGGCGGGCGACACAAGGCCTCCGCAGGGGCGGCCTCACCAGGTAGGCTCGCGAGGAGGCGAAGACATCAAGGCAAGGGGTACCTCGCGAGGTGCCCATGATGCAAGCCATGACGATCAAGACCAGGCGGGCGCCAGGCAGGTGCCAGCCTGCGCAGTGTCCTCATTTCCTCTTTGGTGCAAAGGGGGCAGGCGCAAGCACGGAGTACCGAGGCATCAGGAAAAGGTTTCCTTATCGATGCAACGAGACCAAGACCAGCAAAGCGGCAGGACGGAGGTCACCGTGGAGCCCAACACGGCATCACCACCAGTGCCTTTGGTAGGCGAAGACCACCTTTAGTCAGGATAGCTTGTACTTGTTGTCCCCTTTCAAAATGGTCGTTGTTGGATCCCTTCCCGCTCAATATTTGGGAAGAGGACCAGGGCCTCTATAAATAGGGCTAGCCACCACAGTAGAGAGGATCGGATCCGAACCCAGTTCACATACACACCACCAAGCACAAGAACACCTCTCCTTGCAAGGCTGTTCTTCCCTTGTACTGTTCACCATCAACCCAAGAGGCAATCCACCACACCACACACAGGAGTAGGGTATTACACCACAACGGTGGCCCAAACCTGTATAAATCTTGTGTCTCTTGTGTTGTTCATCGATCTAGCTGAGGGATTGCGGCGAGGCTGAGGGCGTGTTTCGGTAGGGAGAGATCTTCATGCGCACCCCAGTGTTCGAACCTTAAGGGTTTCGCCGGAACCCGATATCCAACAAAATCAATAACAAATGGAGTCCAAATGCAGCAAAACTTTTCGGTGATTTTTTGGACCAAAATACACATGTTGGGACAAAGAAATACTAGAGGGGGGCTCTGAGGGTAGCACAACCCACCTGGGTACGCCTGGGGGCCCAGGCGCGCCCCGGTGGGTTGTGCCCACCTCGGTCGCCTCTCGCACCGTCTCTTTGCTCTATAAATACCCCAATATTCCAGAAACCCTAGGAGAGGCTACGAAAAACAATTCCAGCTGCCGCACGTTCTAGAAACCACTGATCCAATCTAGACACCATCACGGAGGGGTTCATCATCCTCATTGTTGCCTCTCCGATGATGCATGAGTAGTTCATTGTAGACCTACGGGTCCGTAGTTAGTAGCTAGATGGCTTTCTCTTTCTCTCTCTCTCTCTCTCTCTCTCTCTCTCTCTCTTTTGATTCTCAATACAATGGTCTCTTGGAGATCTATTTGACGTAACTCTTTTTGCGGTGTGTTTGTTGGGATCTGATGAACTTTGAGTTTATGATCAGATCTATGTTTTTATCCATGAAAGTTATTTGAGTCTTTTGATCTCTTATATCCATGATTACTTATAGCCTCGAATTTCTTCTTCGAATCTTTGGTTTAGTTAGGCCGACTAGATCGATTTTTCTTGCCATGGGAAGAGGTACTTTGTGATGGGTTCGATCTTATGATGCTCAATCCCAGTGACAGAAGTGGAAATGACACTTATGTATCGTTGCTATTAAGGATAACAAGATGGGGTCTATTCCTACATGAATAGATCTTGTCTACATCATGTCATCATTCTTACTGCATTACTCCGTTTCTCCATGAACTTAATACACTAGATGCATGATGGATAGCAGTCGATGTGTGGAGTAATAGTAGTAGATGCAGGAAGGAGTCGGTCTACTAATATTGGATGTGATGCCTATATAATGATCATTTCCTGGATACCGTCATAATTATTTGAAGTTCTATCAATTGCCCAATAGTAATTTGTTTACCCACCATATGCTATTTTTCTCAAGAGAAGCCGGTAGTGAAATATACTGCCCCTGAGTCATTTTCTCATCATATACTTTCAAAACTATTTTCTATTTGCCTTTTTATTTATTTGCAACTTTTATTTTCAGATCTATATTATCAAAAACCCAAAAATACCTCACTGAATTTTGTTTGCTTCTATTTGCATTTATCCAATCTACTACAATTTCTGGCATCGTTACCCCAAAGGGATTGGCAACCCCGTTAACACGTCGGGTTGCAAGTATTCGTTCTTTGTGTGCAGGTGTCATTTACATAGTGTTGTGTGGTTATCCTACTGGTTCGATAACCTTGGTCTCATCACTGAGGGAAATACCTACCGTTTTGTGGTGCATCATCCCTTCTTCTTTGGGGAAATACCGACGTAGTTCAAGCCAAAATCATCAACATCGTCAACAACCGAGAGGAATAAGGAGATGATTGTACATGGAGAGGATGAGAGTAGGGACCCACCAGGGTCATGGTAGTACATAAGCAAGTGCCTCATTATTACAAGACCCCAAAAATGGTTCCTCGTAATGGTTGGACATCTGGGTCCCACGCCATTGTCAATGTAGTCAATAAACGAGAGAATTACACAATGAGCGGCTGACACCAAGGACCCAACAGGTCGCGCAGCTGTTATTTACTAGTTTTAGAGAGGGACCAGGGTAACAACGAGGCTGTGCGGGGGTTGTGGCCGGTCTAGCGAGGGTTTTATTTTACGTTTACCACATGATGAGCCCAGTTGTGCTTTTTTCTTTCTGAAAATGGCTAGCCCAGCTCTACCTTTTTTAAAGAAACACGCAACAGAGGCCAACTTGCTTTCTCAGCCCTGCTGGGCTGCAAATCTTTCAAGGCAAGAGAGATTTATTGGCTTGCCCAGAAAATGAAGTATTAAGAAATGGGATGTAAATTTTAGAAACATAGCAAACCGGCAATTAGTTTTAAATATCTTTTTTAAGATGTCGAGATTCTGAATTCAATTGTTTTTTTTTGCGGGGAAAATTATGTTGGATTTTAAATTGATATAAATTTATTATTTTCAAATTAGTTTGAATGTGATTCAAAATTTTAGGATTAAAATAGTTCAGACCGCACCGAAATATGAAAATTTTGTTGGATTTTTAACCGTGGCCAGAATATGGTTGTAATGGTAACAAAAAGAATATGGGCTTCAAAAAATCCTTAATAATTTGCCAATGGGTTGTACATTTATTAGCAATAATGGCAGATGGGTTGGATGTTGTTTTCCACATGTTTGAGGCTGACTTGTGGGCCTACTAGGTTGACCCATACGCTTTCCTAAAAAAAGGTTGACGCGCACGCAAGGCCGTGTCAACTTAGTTAACACATGAGAGCACTGACTATTGGATGTCCATCCAACGGCTATGGTGCTTCTTCAATCTCTGCTCTTCCTGCTCCAATCGCTCAAACCAGCGCCGACGGGACTGCCTGCTCCTTCCTCCCGTGGCCGGCTGTGCTGCCGTACAGGCCTCACCGCCCCATCCTACTCCCATTGCTAGCCTGGCCAAGTGGCCATCCCTGTACTCACCCACACTTGCTGTTATTCTCCGGCAACGGCAGACGAACCAGTAAACCCTCATACCCCCCTCCGCGTGGGAAACAACTATCGAGTCTTCCCTAGCTCCGTATCGTTCCCTTCCTAGGCCTCACCGTCGTCCACCGCCTTGGTGCTCTCGACGTGGCATGGTCATCGTCGTCAACGAACGACATCCATCGGAAGAGGATTGTACGTGGAGAGGCTGAGAGATGGGTTCACAGCCGCACGCAAGGAAGTGCCTCCTTATGACACGCAAAATAATGATTCCTCCACCTAACAGCGCGGGCCCACCAGAAGGTCCTCTGTATTTCACGAAAAAACGTTCCTCCCGCTGATAGCTCGGACCCACCAGCTATATCTTTGCACGCAAGGAAGTGTCTCCTTATTACGCACAAAGAAATGAATACTCCCTGCTAGCTGGGACCCACCATATTTGGAGGCTGACTTGTGGGCCTACTAAGGTGACGCAGATGGAGGGCTTTGTCAACTTAGTCAATATAAACGATTCTAGATGCAGTGACCATACGATGTCTATCCAACGTTGCCGTGCTTCTTCAACCTCTGGTCTTCTTGCTCCAGCCGCCCAAACCAGCGCCGGCCATGCCTCCTGCTCCTGTCTCCCGTGGTTGGCTTTGTTGCCACATAGGCCTTACCACCCCACCCTACTCCCATCGCCGGCCTGGTCATCCCTCTACTCACCCAGACCTCCTATTATTCTCCAACGACGGTAGCTCACACTGCAGTCGAACCAGTAAACCCTCGTACTCCCCTCCACGTGGGAAACAACTGCCGAGTCTTCCCCGGCTCCGGGTCATTCCCTTCCTAGGCCTCATCATCATCCACTTCCTTGGTGCTCTCGGCACAGCGTCGTCAACATGGTCAAGGAACGACTTCCATCAGAAGAGGACTGTATGTGGAGAGGCTGATCGTTGGGTCCATGGCCGCAGCAAGGAAGTGCATCCTTATTACACGCAAAATAATGATTCATCCACCTGAAAACACGGACCCATCGGAACAGCCTCTGAATTTTGCGGAAAAAATGTTTCCTGCCTGACAGCTAGGACCCACCAGCTATATCTTCGGACATAAGGAAGTGCCTCCATATTAGGCATGAAAAAAATGATTATTCCCCGTGACAACTGGGACCCGCCAGCTATATCTTCGGACGCAAGGAAGTGCCTCCATATTAAGCGCGAAAAAAATGATTCTCCCCGCTGACAGCTGGGACCCACCAGCTATATCTTCGCACTCAAGGAAGTGCGTCCTTATCCTCCATGACAGTTGGGACCCACCCGATCGAAGCGTACGTAGCCTTGTTTGTCTGCTCGCTAACGTGTACGTTCATACTGGTTCATCGGTCTCTCTACGATGATGAATCGTGGTCGAGCAAGCAGCGGGATGTGTAGTAGTAGAGCCCCCGACATAGCAGTTCAGGCACTCCGGTCTAAATCGTGGACATGTACGTACAACCAGATGCCAAAAAATACGGCCACGTACGTACATACGGGCGCGGTCTCGAACGCCTACTCACGCATACGTACGGCCAGGGCTCGTGTACATGGAGAGGCAACAGACGGCAGCAATGGTGTCCTGTTCATGGGAAGCCAATCAGCTGGGTCGGAACGAAGAAACTGTGTTGTGTTCATCGGGAGGCAACGAAATGCGTCGTGTTCATCAAGAGCCAACCGGCTTGGACGGAACAGCCGAAACGGGGTTTGGCATACCGTAGTATGAAGGAAACGGCCTTCTGTTCGACCAGCTACGGTCGAAACCGGATCTTGTTCATTGGGAGGGGTTTGGTGTACCGCAAAACGGAGGAAACAGACTTGTGTTCGAGCTCCTACGGTCGAAATGGGGTGCTATTGATCGGGAGGGGTGTGGTGTACCACAAAACGGAGGAAACGGACTTGTGTTGGAGCACCTACGGTCAAAACCGTGTCCCGTTCATTGGGAGGGGTGTGGCTTACCGCAAACCGGGACTCCACGGGCTACTGTTCAACTACTATCTTGTGCCTTGCTCCGGCCTCCACGGGGCTACTGTTCATCCATCATCAACTTCCTCCAGCCTCCACCTGCTACTATTCATCCAGGGGCTACTGTTCCATCGGCTACTATTTAACCATCCCTCCACGGGGTCATGTTCATCCAGCCTTCACCGGCTACTGTTCAACCAGCCCTCCATGGGGTCCTGTTCATCCAGCATCCACCGGTTACTGTTCAACCAGCCCTCCACGGGGTCCTGTTCATCCACCCCACCTCCTCGATCGGGGTCCTTTTCATCCAGCGGCAACGACCCCTGCTACCATGGGATCCTGTTCATCCAACCCCCACCGGGAACTGTTCATCCAACCCTCAACAACGGTCACTGTTCATCAAGATGCAGCAGGTTCTATCGGCTTCAATTAGCAGCAGTAGCGAATGAATCGCTCGGGTTCAGTTAACAGCCAATGGATCGATCGCTCAGGTTCAGTAACATAGATAGTGCAATCACTTGGGTTCAGTAAGCGAATGCCTTGCTCGGGTTCAGTTAGAGCATAATGCCTCGCACACATGTGTGTACGTGTATGAGAGAAACGCGCACACTTCCGTGCATCGCTCGGCCCCGACCACCCACCGTAACCGGGAACTCCCTGATATTTTCCTCGCCCTCCCTTCTACAACGATTTTTTCCGTCATGGATGGCCCAAAGAATGTCATGTAGGTGTGTCCCCGGCCCACCCAGGATGAAAGCCATTTTCTGTCATGATTTTTTGTCATAGAAGTAGGAGCCCACCACATTTGTGATGTTACGTGGTTTTGTCACAATTAACGTATAGAAGTGTCATAAGCATGGCAGAAAAATTTCGTTCGGCCCATAATGTCACGGATGTGCCTTCTTTTTTGTAGTGCATGCTAATTGAAGGTGGTTGTTAATAAGACTTGATCAACCTTATTAATGGATCATTTTAGAGGTATGAAGTTGATGAGTTTAGTAAACACAACCTTGTGCTCCCAACTTTTGTTTTCTGTTGTTCCTAGTTAAAAAAATAAAATGCCATGTTTTTGTCTGTCTTTTGAATTTCCCGTGGAATAAAAAATGACCCAAAAATAAAATTTCTCAGAATGCCCTGAAAATTTAATACGATTTTTCTGAATATTTCTGAATTTTTGGTGCAAATAACATCAGAGGGGGGTGCACCTAGTGACCACAAGACACCAGGGCGCGCCAGCTACCCTAGGTGCACCCTGGTGGGTTGTGGTCCCCAAGTGGGTCCCCTCACTTACTTCTTTAGCCCATGTCATCTCCTACCACCTGAAAAATCACCATAGCTCTCTCCCTCTCCCTCTCTCTCTCTCTCTCTCTCTCATGTTCTTGCTCTCAAACCCGCGGATTTCGATCTCTTTACTCGAATCTCTATTTCTGATACTGTTTTGGGAGATTTCTACTTGGTATGTGACTCCTCCATTGCTCCAATTAGTTTTTGCTTTAGTGGTTTATATTTTGAATAATTAGCTACTCTTGGTGCTGCTGTAGATGAGCTTGCATGTTAAATTCTTAGAGTTCTAAGTAGTTTGAATGCTTAATATAGCCTATATGCATCCTTATGAGCAGTTGCTATCAATCTTGTGAAGTTTTGTTGACCAAAATTTGTGTCCCAAAAAATTTCAGAAATTGCTTGCAAATAAAAATGCAATTATTTAGGAGTTCTTCGAGGAGGAGGTCTACAGAGGCATCATCTAGTAGTGGCTCGATACGTCGGTCTTATGTTGAACCAAGCACAAGCGAAATGCAGGATGCTGCTATCAAATCATGCCGCGAGCGAAGTGCGGGATGCTGCTATCAAATCATGCTTATGGCCGTGGAAAAATTTCATGGTGAGCGCAAGTATTAAGGAAGAATTTGAGGAATATGTTCAAAATGTTGAGCTCGGTCCCTACATCGAAGATAAGTGCATTCAACATCTCAACCTCACAGAAACGTTTACTAAGAAATTTAAATTACATCCACGTGAGTCTAGAGTTTCATTTAGTCTTTATAATCATCCTTGTACCATGCCTCTAGAGATGTTTTGTAATGTCTGCACAATTCCATATTGGGGTTCGCTAGACGAGCCACCAAGATCTGAATATGAGTCATTTTTTACTAGCCTTTGCTAAGGTGAGGATAGAGGAGTGACACAAGGTAGAATAAAAAGTATTCATTTCCCATCAATTCAATACTTTGCACTATTTAATGGCAAATGCATCATAGGCAAGCAAGATTGTAGCACACTTTGTGCCCCTGACTTGAGCCTCATACACACTGCTCTGACCGGAATTAAACGCTATAAACTTGGAGCGACTGTTGCACAAAGGTTGCAGCAGCACAACGCCTATAGTGGTTATTTTTATGGTGGGATTTATGCTTCTCGTTTAGCTAATGATGTTTAAGAGGATAGTGTATAATAAAGCCCATTAAACATCCAAAACAGATAATATAATAGCATGGAACAATCAAAAATTATAGATACGTTGGAGTCGTATCAGGAAGCAACTCGAATACCACAAATAAAACCTAACAAAGGATTTGGCTTGTAGAATAAGCCAGAAACAAACATACGATAGATATTCCGCCCAAAGTGTTCGTGATGAGGCCCCACAGGCACGACGTACAACGGACATCATGAATGACAAATGAGACATCCCCGAATCAGCATAGCCAAGGATTCTTTAAGACGCCTCACAACCACTATAAATCAACCGTGAAAAGCGAACTAGTAGATGTTGGACCCCAACCTCAAATCATACATGTGTTGGAAAGATATCCTAGGTAACTACTTGAATTCCCACCTATGAACTGCTGAAACTTTCTGGTTATGCAATATGGTGTTGAGGATACAGGGAGGCACAATATATGTCACACAACTAACAAGCCCTACGCTCCAACTGTATCCATCCGTCAACACATAACCAAGAGAACTCCGGAAATCGTGTACCTCGACCTTCGAAAAGCATCCGATATACAAGTTGTGGCAATACTCCCGGACTCCCTCCCCAGTACTGGGTGGCTTCGAGGTTATCTCACCACTAACTGCATATAAGAGATTTTCAATGTCGGCGAGCTCAGGTATATCAGAACTGCAACAATAAAAATGTGACAACACCTCGGAGCTCAACTCCCTGGGACACTGCCGCAACCCCTAAATGTCAGGAGGCACCAAGAACAATGTTCTCATCACAAGAATATCGGAACGATCCCAAGATACCCGCGTGATCCTAAAAAAATTGAGTGAAAAAGAGGGGGCTGAGGAGTAAAAATCAAAACATCCACGCCAAGAGTCCTCACGAGAGCAACGAGGGGGCTGAGGAGTAAAAATAAATCCTACTCTCCGATATAACTAGACTCAAAATAGTTTTTTTCTAGACTCAACAATGGCAGCGGTTCGCTCAATCAAGGGGGCTCCTAAGGCCGGTAAGGCTTTGATACCAACTTGTAGCGCCCAAGATGCGATTCTATTCCAATCACATGATGAACTCATGATTAGGGGACAACCTCATTTCGAGCACATAGCATGGTGGATATCATTACAACATACCATGTACTGAATAGATGGGAATACAAGATAAAGGATTACACTCGCCACAAGCTACAACATGAATACAATAGTTCCTCAATACATAGCAATCACCATACAGAAGAGCAGGATCTGACCACGGATGAAATCAAATGAAAAACGAGAACGACATCCACCCTGCTAGCTCACGCTCCCCGACCCAGAACCTATTTCCCTTGATCGAAGAAGAAGAACTCCAAAAGCAATCAAGTATCGCACTCGCGTCAGATCATCGCATTACCTGTACCTGCAACTATTGTTGTAGTAATCTGTGAGTCACGAGGACTTAGTAATCCCATTACCATGGGTATCAATACTAGCAAAACTTAATGGGTATGGAATGGATAAGTGGTGAGGTTGCAGCAGCGACTAAGCATGATATGGTGGCTAACTTACAAGTACAAGAATAAGATGAGAAGCTACGCAAACGGTCGCAAACTAGTAATGATCAAGATGTGATCCTAAACTACTTACATGCAAACATAACCCCACCGTGTTCTCTTCTCGACCCACTCGAAAAGAGACTATCACGGTTACACACGCGGTTGGGTATTTTAATTCGAATCTGGTGTCAAGTTCTCTACAACCGGATATTAAAAACTCCCATCTGCCACATAACCGCGGGCACGGCTCTCGAAAGTTTAAACCCTGCAAGGGTGTCCCAACTTAGCCCATTACAAGCTCACGATCCACGGAGACAATCCACCATCACGGGACATCCGATCAGACTCGGTGTCCCGGTGCACAAGGCATTTCAACAATGGTAAAACAAAACCATCAAGACTCCTGGTGTGCCGACAAATCCCGATAGGAGCCACGTATCTCGTTCTCAGGGCACAACGGATGGGCCAGACGTCGGGTTGGCTGAGACCCTGGTTGCCCAGGGGGCACCGGACATCGCCCAAGTTGGACCAACACTCAGAGGAGCATTGGCCTGGGGGTTGATTAAAAATACTAGGGTTCCGGAGAAAATCCCCTATTTAGGTTTTAGTTGTTATTAGGCAAATGGAAAACCAATGTTGGGCCTTGCTGGAAGAGTTTTATTCAAAGCGAACTGTCAAGAGGGTCCCATACCCCTCACCGTGTTAGGGACGCAAAATCAAGAAACATAACACCGGTATGACGAAAACTAGGGCGGCAAGAGTGGAACAAAACACTAGGCATAAGGCCGAGCCTTCCACCCTTTACCAAGTATATAGATGCATTCATTAAATAAGAGATATTGTGATATCCCAAAATATCCATGATATCCATGTTCCAACATGGAACAACCTGCAACTAGCAACACTATAAGAGGGGCTGAGCAAAGCGGTAACATAGCCAAACAACGGTTTGCTGGGATGGGTGAAAAAGGTTAGAGGTTGTCGTGGCAATTTGGGAGGCTTGATAAACAAGTGGTAGGTAGCGCGACATAGCGATAGCATTGAGACAACTAGCATAGCAATGATGGTAGTGAGATCCAGGGTAACGGTGATCTTGCCTGAAATCCCGCCAGGAAGAAGAACGAGTCCATGAAGAAGACGAACGGGCGTAGTCGAACGAATCCTCACAATCGCAACGTTACCAGAACTATCGAGATGAATCCCAACCGGAAAGAGGCAAACAACATAGTAAACAACCATCACATAAACATGACATGATGCACAACCAAGTATGATGCATGTCCGGTTTAATGAGGCATGGCATGGCAAAGTGCAACAAACAACACTACGAATTAAGTGGAGCTCAATATGCAACAAGTTGCATCTTGATGAAACGCCACATTCAATTATTTAGTTCGCTCTTGTTTAAGCTACTCAGCAATATTAAATGTTGTTAAACATGGCAAGAGGGTGAACATACATGAACTACTTATCTAGGCAAGTTTAAATGAGGCTGGAAACAACAAACAACAATTCCGGTAAATCCCCACAATCATTTAGCAATTTAATACCGAGACCAAAACAAGTACAACACCACACCACCACAAGAACACCTCTCCTCGCGAGGTTGTTCTTCCTCTGTACTGTTCATCACCAGCCCAAGAAGCAATCCACCACCACACATAGGAGTAGGGTATTACACCACAATGGTGGACCGAACCTATATAAATCTTGTGTCTCTTGTGATGTTCATCGTGCTAGCTAGAATCACGGCGAGGTTTTGGGGTGTGTATCGGTAGGGAGAAGATCTTCGTGCGCACCCCAGAGTTTGAACCTTAAGGGTTTTGCTGGAACCCAATATCCGACAGTATCATATCTGATCATCTTGGATCATCTTGTGCTAAAGCACCGATACGTCTCCAACGTATCTATAATTTTTTATTGTTCCATGCTATTATATTACCCGTGTTGGATGTTTATGGGCTTTACTTTACACTTTTATATCATTTTTGGGACTAACCTACTAACCGGAGGCCCAGCCCGAATTGCTGTTTTTTTTTCTATTTTAGTGTTTCAAAGAAAAGGAATATCAAACGGAGTCCAAACGGAATGAAACCTTCGGGAATGATCTTTTTGGAACAAACGTGATCCAGAGGACTTGGAGTGGTAGTCAAGAAACAAGCGACGCGGCCACGAGGGTGCCCGGCGCGCCCCCTAGGGCTGGGCACGCCCCCACCCTCGTGGGCCCCTCAAGCGTCCACCGACCTACTTCTTCCCCCTATATATAACCACGTACCCTGAAACCATCAGAAGCGACCACAGAAAACTATTTCCACCGCCGTAACCTTCTGCATCCACGAGATCCCATCTTGGAGCCTTCACCGGCGATCTGCCAGCGGGGAATCGATCATGGAGGGCTTCTACATCAACACCATAGCCCTTCCGATGAGTTGTGAGTAGTTTACCATAGACCTTCGGGTCCATAGTTATTAGCTAGATGACTTCTTCTCTCTCTTTGAATCTCAATACAAAATTCTCCTCGATCTTCTTGGAGATCTATTTGATGTAACTCTTTTTGCTGTGTGTTTGTCGAGATCCGATGAATTGTGGGTTTATGATCAAGTTTATCTATGAGAAATATTTGAATCTCTGAATTCTTTTATGTGTGATTAAGTTATCTTTGCAAGTCTCTTCGAATTATCAGTTTGGTTTGGCCTACTAGATTGATCTTTATTGCAATGGGATAAGTGCTTAGCTTTGGGTTCAATCTTGCGGTGTCCTTTCCCAGTGACAGCAGGGGCAACAAGGCACATATTGTATTGTTGCCATCGAGGATAAAAATATGGGGTTTATATCATATTGCATGAGTTTATCCCTCTACATCATGTCACCTTTATTAATGCGTTACTCTGTTCTTTATGAACTTAGTACTCTAGATGCATGCTGGATAGCGGTCGATGTGTGGAGTAATAGTAGTAGATGTAGGCAGGAGTCGGTCTACTTTTCACGGACATGATGCCTATATACATGATCATGCCTAGATAATCTCATAATTATTCGCTCTTCTATCAATTTCTCGACAGTAATTTGTTCACCCACCGTAATACTTATGCTATCTTGAGACAAGCCACTAGTGAAACCTATGGCCCCTGGGTCTATCTCTTATCATATAAGCTTTCAATATACTTTTATTTGCATCTTTTACTTTTCCAATCTATATCATAAAAATACCAAAAATATATTTATCTTATCATATTATCTCTATCAGATCTCACTTTCGCAAGTGGCCGTGAAGGGATTGACAACCCTTTTATTGCATTGGTTGCGAGTTCTTGTTTGTTTGTGTAGGTGCGTGGGACTTCTGAGGAGCCTCCTACTGGATTGATACCTTGGTTCTCAAAAACTGAGGGAAATACTTACGCTATTTTGCTGCATCACCCTTTCCTCTTCAAGGAAAACCAACGCAAGCTCAAGATGTAGCAAGAAGGATATCTGGCGCCGTTGCTGGGAGGTCTTCGCTCAAGTCAAGACACACCAAGTACCCATCACAAACTCATCTCCCTCGCATTACATTATTTTCCATTTGCCTCTCGTTTTCCTCTCCCCCACTTCACCCTTGCCGTTTTATTCGCCCTCTCTTTCCCAATCTCCTCTCTCTTTCTTTTGCCTTTTGTGTGCTCGTCGCTATGGCTAGTCCTCCTATTATCGTTAATACTCCCGATCATGAAATTCTCAATTTTAAACAAAGGGAGGGAGAAAATTTAAAAGATGCTTGACATATAATTTGCAATGCTCAAAATAGATCTACTAGGAAGCAATCCACTTCCATTCTTCTTCGCAATTTTTATGTAGGAATTACTCCTTGGAATAGATATATCCTTGATACAATTACCAGGGGAAATTTCTTGGGTAGCCATACTTTTCATGCTTATAATGCCATGTTAGATTTGTTTGGTCCACCCCCTCTTTTGGTTAATGGAACTGTTTTAACTTTGGAACATGTGATGCAAAGGCTTGAAATTATCGAAAATAAGGTTGCCACTATTGACTTAATTGAAAATTTAGATTAGAAGATCCACAATCAAATTAACCAATATGGATCTAGGGTTGGAGTTACCTTGAAATATTTTAAGGAAAAAGAACCTATAGTTAATGAAAGAATAGATCTAGATTCTACAAGAATTGGTAAACTGGAGGATATTATCACCAACTTAGGGTCCGCCTTTTCATCTGTGAAAAATACCCCAACTCCTCGTACTAAGATTGCCAAGGTCATGTATGTTCCTAAAAATAAGGGTGAATCTTCTAACGGAAGTGCCAATCTCAAATCGGTAAGTGTTCATCCCAATTTTCTGCTATTAATAAAGAACCTTTTGCTACAAACAAATTTCTTGATTTCTTGCCTAAGAGCTTAATCATTACTAAAAAGAAAGAAAATCCTAAGGATTATAAGTGCTCTATTGAAGAATTGAGTGCCAAAGATGGCACTACTTAGATCTATCCTCGCTTTTATGCCTAGCTAGGGGTGTTAAACGATAGCGCTAGTTGGGAGGCAACCCAATTTTATTTTTGTTTTTTGTTTTTGCTTATGTTTAGTAATAAATTTTTCATCTACCTTCTGTTTAGATGTGTTTTCATGTTTTAATTTATGTTTGTGCCAAGTAGAACCTATAGGATAACCTATGGTGATAGTTAATTTGATTCTGCTGAAAAACAGAAACTTTGCGCGCACGAAAATAATTTTAGTAATTCACATAAACGTGATTTTGTAGTGATTCTTTTGGCCTTATATCAATAGACTAATTGACTAGGAATTCCTATTTTTGTAGGATTTTTAGAGTTCCAGAAGTATTCAAGAGTCACAGATTGCTACAGACCGTTCTGTTTTTGATTGATTCTGTTTTACGTGTGTTGTTTGCTTATTTTGATGCATCTATGGCTAGTATGTAGGGGTATGAACCATAGAGAAGTTGGAATATAGTAGGTTTAACACCAATATAAATAAAGAATGAGTTCATTACAGTAACATATGTGGTGATTTTTCTTTCTTGCACTAACGGAGCTTATGAGATTTCCTGTTGAGTTTTGTGTTGTGAAGTTTTCAAGTTTTGGGTAAGGATTTGATGGACTATGGAATAAGGAGTGGCAAGAGCCTAAGTTTGGCGATGCCCATGGCACCCCAAGATATTCAAGGATAACCAAAATCCTAAGCTTGGGGATGCCCCGGAAGGCATCCCCTCTTTCGTCTTCGTCTATCGGTAACTTTACTTGGAGCTATATTTTTATTCGCCACATGATATGTGTTTTGCTTGGAGCGTCTTGTATGATATTAGTCTTTGATTTTTAGTTTACCAAAATCATCCTTGCTGTACACACCTTTTGGGAGAAACCCACTTGATTGGAATTTATTAGAATACTTTATGTGCTTCACTTATATCTTTTGAGCTAGATAGTTTTGCTCTAGTGCTTCACTTATATCTTTTAGAGCACGGCGGTGGCTTAATTTTGAAGAAATTGTTGATCTCTCATGCTTCACTTATATTATTTTGAGAGTCTTTTAGAACAGCATGGTATTTGCTATGGTTATAAAATTGGTCTTAGAATGATGGGCATCCAAGTTGGGTATAATAAAAACTATCATAGAAAGTGAATTGGATGCTATGATCAATTTGATACTTGATAATTGTTTTGAGATATTAGGATGGTGATATTAGAGTCATGCTAGTTGGGTGATTATGAATTTAAAGAATACTTGTGTTGAAGTTTGTGATTCCCGTAGCATGCACGTATGGTGAACCGCTTTGTGATGAAGTTGGAGCACAATTTTATTTATTGATTGTCTTCCTTATGACTGGCGGTCGGGGACGAGTGATGGTCTTTTCCTACCAATCTATCCCCTAGGAGCATGCACGTAGTACTTTGTTTTGATGACTTGTATATTTTTGCAATAAGTATATGAGTTCTTCATGATCAATGTTGAGTCCATGGATTATACGCACTCTCACCCTTTCACCACTGCTAGCCTCTCTTGTTCCGCACAACTTTCACCGGTACCATACAACCACCATATACCTTCCTCAACACAGCCACCATACCTACCTATTATGGCATTTCCATAGCCATTCCGAGATATATTGCCATGCAACTTTCCACCGTTCCATTTATTTGACACGCATCATCATTGTCATATTGCTCTTTGCATGATCATG
This sequence comes from Triticum aestivum, assembly GCF_018294505.1. Lineage (NCBI taxonomy): Eukaryota > Viridiplantae > Streptophyta > Magnoliopsida > Poales > Poaceae > Triticum > Triticum aestivum. The sequence continues at coordinate 370,451,944 of NC_057801.1, read as the reverse complement.
TAGGTGACATCGTATTTGTGGCAAGGCCACTTTCATAATTTTCATACATGTCACTCTTGATTCATTGCATATCCCGGTACACCGCCGGAGGCATTCATATAGAGTCATATCTTGTTCTAAGTATCGAGTTGTAATCTTGAGTTGTAAGTAAATAGAAGTGTGATGATCTTCATTATTAGAGCATTGTCCCAGTGAGGAAAGGATGATGGAGACTATGATTCCCCCACAAGTCGGGATGAGACTTCGGACTTAATAAAAAAATCAAAGAGCCCACCAAATAAAAAAAAGAGGCCAAATAAAAAAAGGAGAAAGGCCAAATAAAAAATGAGAGAAAAAGAGAGAAGGGACAATGCTACTATCCTTTTTACCACACTTGTGCTTCAAAGTAGCACCATGATCTTCATGATAGAGAGTCTCCTATGTTGTCACTTTCATATACTAGTGGGAATTTTTCATTATAGAACTTGGCTTGTATATTCCAGTGATGGGCTTTCTCAAATTGCCCTAGGTCTTCGTGAGCAAGCGATTTGGATGCACACCCACTTAGTTTCTTTTGTTGAGTTTTCATACATTTATAGCTCTAGTGCATCTGTTGCATGGAAATCCCTACTCATTCACATTGATATCTATTAATGGGCATCTCCATAGCCCGTTGAAACGCCTAGTTGATGTGAGACTATCTTATCCTTTTTTGTCTTCTCCACAACCACCGTTCTATTCCACATATAGTGCTATGTCCATGGCTCACCCTCATGTATTGCGTGAAAGTTGAAAAGGTTTGAGATTACTAAAGTGTGAAACAATTGCTTGGCTTGTCACCGGGGTTGTGTATGATTAAATACTTTGTGTGATGAAGATAGAGCATAGCCAGACTATATGATTTTGTAGGGATAGCTTTCTTTAGCCATGTTATTTTGAGAAGACATGATTGCTTTGTTAGTATGCTTGAAGTATTATTGTTTTTATGTCAATATGAACTTTTATTTTGAATCATTTGGCTATGAACATTCATGCCACAATAAAGAAAATTACATTGAGAATTATGCTAGGTAGCATTCCACATCAAAAATTCTGTTTTTATCATTTACCTACTCGAGGACGAGCAGGAATTAAGCTTGGGGATGCTTGATACGTCTCCAATGTATCTATAATTTTTTATTGTTCCATGGTATTATATTACCCGTTTTCGATGTTTATGGGCTTTACTTTACACTTTTATATCATTTTTGGGACTAACCTACTAACTGGAGGCCCAACCCGAATTGATGTTTTTTTTGCATATTTCAGTGTTTCGAAGAAAAGGAATATCAAACGGAGTCCAAACGGAATGAAACCTTCGGGAACGATCTTTTTGGAACAAACGTGATCCAGAGGACTTGGAGTGGAAGTAAAGAAAAAAGCGAGGCGGCCATGAGGGTGCCCGGCACGCCCCCTAGGGTTGGGCGCGCCCCCACCCTCGTGGGCCCCTCGAGCGTCCACCGACCTACTTCTTCCTCCTATATATACCCATGTACCCTGAAACCATCAGAAGCGACCACAAAAAACTATTTCCACCGCCGTAACCTTCTGTATCCATGAGATCCCATCTTGGAGCCTTCGCCGGAGCTCCACCAGAGGGGGAATCGATCATGGAGGGCTTCTACATCAACACCATAGCCCTTCCGATGAGTTGTGAGTAGTTTACCACAGACCTTCGGGCCCATAGTTATTAGCTAGATGGCTTCTTCTCTCTCTTTGAATCTCAATACAAAGTTCTCCTCGATCTTCTTGGAGATCTATTTGATGTAAATATTTTTTCGGTGTGTTTGTCGAGATCCGATGAATTGTGGGTTTATGATCAAGTTTATCTATGAGAAATATTTGAATCTCTGAATTCTTTTATGTGTGATTAAGTTAGCTTTGCAAGTCTGTTCGAATTATCAGTTTGGTTTGGCCTACTAGATTGATCTTTCTTGCAATGGGAGAAGTGCTTATCTTTGGGTTCAATCTTGCGGTGTCCTTTCCCAGTGACAGCAGGGGCAGCAAGGCACGTATTGTATTGTTGCCATCGAGGATAAAAAGATGGGGCATATATCATATTGCATGAGTTTATCCCTCTACATCATGTCATCTTTCTTAATGCGTTACTCTGTTCTTTATGAACTTAATACTCTAGATGCATGCTGGATAGCGGTCGATGTGTGGAGTAATAGTAGTAGATGCAGGCAGGAATCGGTCTACTTGTCACGGACGTGATGCCTATATACATGATCATTCCAAGATAATCTCATAAATATTCGCTTTTCTATCAATTGCTCGACAGTAATTTGCTCACCCACCATAATACTTATGCTATCTTGAGAGAAGCCACTAGTGAAACCTATGGCCCCCGGGTCTATCTCTTATCATATAAGCTTTCAATCTACTTTTATTTGCATCTTTTACTTTTCCAATCTATATCATAAAAATACCAAAAATATATTTATCTTATCATATTATCTCTATCAGATCTCACTTTCGCAAGTGGCCGTTGAGGGATTGACAACCCCTTTATTGCATTGGTTGTGAGTTCTTGTTTGTTTGTGTAGGTGCGTGGGACTTCTGAGGAGCCTCTGTCGGTGGGAAACGACACCTATGGGATCACAAGAATCCCTACTATGGTTGCCGGGGCGCAGGGCTGTGAGAAGAGCAGGATTAGCAGTCAGGACAAGGATCGTTTGCCCAGGTTCGGGCCGCGAGGATGCGTAAAACCCTAGTGCTGCTTTGGTGGATGTATTGTGGGTTCTTGAGCTCTTGAACTAGCTATGGTGGCTGCGTGGTTCAAAAGAGCCGAACCCCCCTCCAGTATGCCATGGGCCTCCTTTTATAGTCGAAAGGGGCTGCCACGGTGGCACCCAAGAGGTGGAAAAACCTACAGTGCTATGAGCTTATCGCTCGTATTACAGGACAACACATTTAATGCATAGCTTAGGTGTCCTCTCGCTTTATCGGGGATGGGAGCGAAGCCCGTCTCGTCCGTCGCCGCTCCTCCTCGCTTCTACACGCGCACTGGCCAGCGATGCATGCGACGCCATGTAGGCATGCAAGCAGGTGAGGTGGCGCGGTGGTGGAGCCATCATGAAGATCTGCATGCCGCCACATAGGCGTGTGCTGAGTTGGCCTGGAAGCTGCATGTTGCCACGCAGGTGCCTGCCCAGCTGGTTGGGCTGGCAGCTGCATGTGAACGACGGTGGGGACTTGGTTGGTGCGGGCTTGGCAGTGGCCCGGCTGACGCCCTTGGCAAGGGCCTTGCCGGGTGGCCCGGCAAGGGTCTTGCCGTGGCGCGCTGTCGTCCCCTGCAAGGATCTTGACGGGGGTCTTGTGGGTTTCCCTGGCAAGAATCTTGTCGAGGGTCGTTGCCTTCCAATCCTCATCTGATCTTGAATATTCTTTGTCTTCACAAAGATCTGCATGCCACCATGGAGATGCCTCCCGAGCCCTGGCCCAACGTAGTTGATGGTGTTGGAGATCATGGGTTCGAGCGTGGGGCACTTCGCTGGTGTGGGCGAGCCGCCCCGGCAAAGGGCCTTGCCGGGGCTGCTGAGGCTTCCCTGGCAAAGGAACCCTACTTCGTCCATCTGCTCTCTATAGTATCGGTCTCTGGCATTGTGCTGATTGTTCTTGTGGCTTCGACTCCTCCCTTTTGCCCTGCTAAGTGTGGCTTCGGCCTATGGCTTTGATTTCCCCCGCACAAGTTAGGGGTACAAAGGAGTGCCCCTACTTTAGTACACCGACAGGAGCCCCCGGGCCTGGGCCACACATAGGAGCAACGCGTTGTTGGGTCAGGCCCAAAATGGTGCCCGGGCAGGCGGGACAGTTTTACCGTAGTAACTTTCCGTCTGCTGCGCTTCCCCACGACTTGCGTTGAATGCGCGACGTGGGGGTCGCATGTGTGCGCCTGACCGAAGCACGCTGGCGTCATCTTGTGGTGGACAGTAAAGAGGCGGCTTGCGTGTCTCCTCGAGACCACGGGGCCATTGCTCATTTACTGCCCTTACTTGGGAACCGTCGCTCCACGCGTCCCATTGCGCCCGTCTCTTGCGCCATGTTTGCTGCATGCATGACGCAGAGCGAATGACATGTGCGCGGGATATGTGAAGTCGTGCGCTCGTGGGTCGATTCCCACGCGCCTTAAATTGAGTGGGGAGGGCGGTCGACGGCCTCGCCCGTTGTCACTTCATCGAGCCGGATTGGCCGAAAGGGGCGGCTGTGCCCTGCCCCCGCCCCTCTATAAGGAGGGGAGCGGGAGGAACGGCGCCCCTCAATCCTTCGTCACCCGCTCCTCTCCATTCCTGCTCCCTCCTTCCTTCTGCCATGGCGAGGGGGTGTGGCGACGCTTCATCGGTGGCGGCGAGGGTCTCAGCTAGACAAGCATCGCTCCTCCCCAAGAGATCATGGAGGTAGAGCTAGCTGTTAGAGGAAGTGGGAGGGGGCAAGGTCAAGGCTGTCGCGGTGCTCGGGGAAGAGGAGGACGGGGGGGGGGGGATGCATCGGCCTCGCCTCCGCCAGCGGCCCCTCCCCTGGTGGAGGGCCCCGTCGGGGACAACCCCTACGAGTTCTTCCTCAGGCTATGCCAGCCGCCGCACCGTCGCCTTTGTCTCCCAACCCCATTTGTGCGGGAGATGGAGCTGGACCCGCCGCAGTCACTAAGGATGAACATGATCTGTGGGAACAACAGAACGTGGGCCGCTGTCGAGTTCCCATCCCCTCATGTCATGTACCTTCGCCGGGGGTGGAAGACTTTCGCTCCCATCCACAGCCTGACGGAGGGGCTTACCTCCATTTCAAACTAATGGAGAGTGGCCTCCTCTCCGTCAAGGTGTTTGGGCACTTCGGGACTCGCTTAAGGTAATGCATGGAGAGCTCATTTGACAATGAAGATTCCTCCTCGAGCGAGAGTGGCGAGGAGGACAGCAGCAACGATGATGAGGGTAGTGGGCGGCAGGATGACGGGTTCGACTAAGTGTCGGGCGTGCCGCTCCGGGGCAACACCGACGACCCCATCATCCGTGTCGCCGGTTCCTTGAACTTCTCGGGGTCGCCTCCTTGGGCGGCTGGTGTAGGGAGGCCGGAGAAGGCGAAGAAAGTGGGTAGCGGGCCGTCAAGTCGGAGTACGATGGCACCGATGCCTTCACAGTGTATTGACGGACTTCTCCCTCATCCTCCAGCTCTCCCTCCGGTGCAACCACCACCAACCCTCTCCTAGGCGACCGCCGGCATGTTTTCTTGGCGCCTTCCGCTCCTCGTACCTCGTCTAGGTGCTCCTTCTACCCTTTTGCTTTCTTGTTTCATTTCCTAAGGAGAGGGACAAGAAAGGGATTATGGGCACAAAAGATGTCGGTGGGAAACGACACCTATGGGATCACAAGAATCCCTACTACGGTTGCCGGGGCGTAGGGCTGTGAGAAGAGCAGGATTAGCAGTCAGCACAAGGATCGTTTACCCAGGTTCGGGCCGCGAGGATGCGTAAAACCCTAGTCCTGCTTTGGTGGATGTATTGAGTGTTCTTGAGCTCTTGAACTAGCTACGGTGGCTGTGTGGTTCAAAAGAGCCGAATCCTCCTCCAGTACGCCATGGGCCTCCTTTTATAGTTGAAAGGGGCTGCCACGGCGGCACCCAGGAGGTGGAAAGGCCTACAGTGCTATGAGCTTATCGCTCGTATTACAGGCAAGACACATTTAATGCGTAGCTTAGGTGTCCTCTCGCTTTATCGGGGACGGGGGTGAGGCCCGTCCCGTCCGTCGTCGCTCCTCCTTGCATCGACACACGCCCTGGCCAGCGATGCATGCGGCGCCATGTAGGCAGGCAAGCAGCTGAGGTCGTGTGAAGGTGGAGCCATCACGAAGATCTGCATGCCGCCATGCAGGCGTGTGCTGAGTTGGCCTGGAAGCTGCATGTTGCCACACAGGTGCCTACCCAGCTGGTTGGGCTGGCAACTTTATGTGAACGGCGGTGGGGACTTGGTTGGTGCGGGCCTGGCAGTGGCCCCGCTGACGCCCTTGGCAAGGGCCTTGCCGGGTGGCCCGGCAAGGGTCTTGCCGTGGCGCGCTGTCGTCCCCGGCAAGGATCTTGCCGGGGGTCTTGTGCATTTCCCTGGCAAGAATCTTGTCGAGGGTCGTTGCCTTCCAATCCTCATCTGATCTTGAATATTCTTTGTCTTCACAAAGATCTGCATGCCACCCTGGAGGTGCCTCCCAAGCCCTGGCTCAACGTAGTTGGTGGTGTTGGAGACCGTGGGTTCGAGGGTGGCTCACTCCGCTGGTGTGGGCGAGCCGCCCCGGCAAAGGGCCTTGCCGGGGCTGCTGAGGCTTCCTTGGCAAGGGTCTTGCCGGGGAAACCTGCTTCGTCCATCTGCGCTCTATGGTCTCGGTCTCTGGCATTGTGCTGATTGTTCTTGTGGCTTCGACAACTCCCTTTTGCCCTGCTAAGTGTGGCTTCGGCCTGTGGCTCTGATTGCCCCCGCACAAGTTAGGGTACAAAGGAGTGCCCCTACTTTAGTACACCGACAGGAGCCCCCAGGCCTGGGCCACACATAGGAGCAACACGTTGTTGGGCCAGGACCAAAATGGTGCGCGGGCAGGCGGGACAGTTTTCACCGCAGTAACTTTCCGTCTGCTGCGCTTCCCCATGACTTGCGTTGAATGCACGACGTGGGGGTCGCGTGTGTGCGCATGACCGAAGCACGCTGGCGTCATCTTGGGGTGGACAGTAAAGAGGCGGCTTGCGTGTCTCCTCAAGACCGTGGGGCCACTGCTCATTTACTGCCCTTACTTGGGAACCGTCGCTCCACGCGTCCCATTGCGCCCATCTCTTGCACCATGTTTGCTGCATGCATGCCGCAGAGCGAATGACAGGTGCGCGAGATACGAGAAGTCACACGCGCGTGGGTCGATTCCCGTGCGCCTTCAGTTGAGCGGGGAGGGCGGTCGACGGCCTCGCCCGTTGTCACTTCATCGAGCCGGATTGGCCGAAAGGGGCGGCCGTGCCCTGCCCCCGCCCCTTTATAAGGAGGGGAGCGGGAGGAACGGCGCGCCTCAATCCTTCGTCACCATCTCCTCTCCATTCCTGCTCCCTCCTTCCTTCTGCCATGGCGAGGGGGCATGGCGACGCTTCATCGGTGGCGGCGAGGGTCCCGGCTAGACAACACGTCGTTCCTCCCCAAGAGCTCCTGGTAGTAGAGCCAACTGTTAAAGGAAGGGGGAGGGGGCGAGGTCGAGGCCGTCGCGGTGATCGGGGAAGAGGAGGACGGAGCGGTGCATCGGCCTCGCCTCCGCCAGCCCCTCCCCCGGTGGAGGGCCATGTCAGGGACAACCCCTACTAGTTCTTGCTCAAGCTACGCCAGTCGCCACGCCGTCGTCTTCGTCTCCCAACCCCATTTGCATGGGAGATGGAGCTGGACCCGCCGCAGGCACTAAGGATGAACATGATCTGTGGGAACAGCAGAACGTCGACACATGGGCCGACGTCGAGTTCCTAGCCCCTCACGTCATGTACCTTCACCGGGGGTGGAAGACTTTTGCTCGCATCCACAGCCTGACGGAGGGGCTCACTCTCCATTTCAAACTAATGGAGAGCGGCCTCCTCTCCGTCAAGGTCTTTGGGAACTTCGAGACTCACGTAAGGTGCTGCGTGGAGAGCTCCTGTGATGATGAAGATTCCTCCACGAGCGAGAGTGGCGAGGAGGACAGCGGCAGCAACGACAAGGGTAGCGGGCGGTAGGATGACGGGTCTGACTAAGTGCCAGGCGCGCCGCTCCGGGTCGACACTGGCGAACCCATCATCCGTGTCGCCGGTTCCTTGAACTTCTCAGGGTCGCCTCCTTGGCGGCTGGCGTAGGGAGGCCGAAGAAGGCGAAGAAGGTGGGTAACAGGCCGTTAAGTCGGAGTACGATGGCACCGACGCCTTCACAGCGTATTGACGGACCGCTGCCTCATCTTCCAGCTCTCCCTCTGGCGTTACCACCGCCAACCCTCTCCTAGGCGACCGCCGGCATGTTCTCTTGGCACCTTCCGCTCCTCGTACCTCGCCTAGGCACTCCTTCTGTCCTTTTGTTTTCTTGTTTCATTTCCTGAGGAGAGGGACAAGAAAGGGATTACGGGCATCTTATCTTTTTTCAATTTGTAAGCCCACGGGCCTTATTTAGAACTAAAACATGTGATCTCCCTGTTCATGTTTATATTCCAAACGAACTGTACCTGTATGGAACGTATTAATGGAAAAAGGGTGCTTGCCAGATCTTTTGTGTGCGTGTGAGCAAAGCCCATACCAAGGAAAAAATCCTTGTTATTTTCAATATAAACACCGCTTCCCGGCAGGAGGCCTTGCCATTCCCCCACTCCGTTTGTCCATACTCACGCCTTTAGCAGAGGCATGGACGAAGTGGGGGTGGGCCCTACGCTTGCTTCCTTGCCGCTGTGGCTACAACCATATTCCTAACCAAGAAGTTCTTGGGTGATAGGAATGAGGGGAGCACGGCAGCCTTGGAACAAAATGAGGTTCCATACGTCCCAAGTTCATACAGAAATGCATGACAGGGGATGGGAAAACTTATCTGAATCTGCAGCCCCCAGCAACCTTGACTTGCCGTGGGTGGACCTCGATGTCTTCTGCCCTCGGCAAGCTCGGCTTGCCGGGCTTGGGATGCTGGCTTGTTTTCTTCCTTCCACTTGGCTTGGCGGAAACATATCATGCACCTTGCGTACCAAAAAGGATGGATAGGAACAAAATGACGCAAACTCGACCTCTACGCTAGGGGTTAGTCGCCGCTAAGCACTATCAACCCTAACCGAGGGAGAGACTCAATCTAGTATGCATGCTATGACTTAGGGCACCAGCGCTTCGTTTATTTATGCTCAGGTCTGCGCCTGGCTTTGAACAAAGGTTTACATGCCTTGCCGGCAAGGCTTGTACAAAAGGTGACTTGCCGGGAGGCCCGGCAGCCATGCCTTATGGGTAAAACTTGCGAAGATGCTCGATGTTCTAGGAGTTGCTCACTGTAACGACATCTTTGGTCTCCAAGCGGACTGCGCCGGGCCTGGTTACTTGTGTTACCTGATAAGGGCCTTCCCACTTCGGTGTCAACTTGTTGGAATTATTGGCTGACTGAACGTGCCGAAGAACAAGGTCGCCTTCCTCAAAGCTCCGGGCATGAACCTTGCGGCTATGGTAGCGACGCAAGGCTTGCTGGTAGCGTGCTGCTCTCACAGCCACCCGGGGACGATCTTCCTCAAGGAGCGTTGCGTCATCTTGCCGCCATCACTCTTGCTCAAGCTCATCATAAGAGAGCACTCGAGGTGACCCGTATATGAGTTCCATGGGGAGAAATGTTTCTGCCTCGTAGACCAGGGCAAAGGGTGTCTGGCCGGTGTCTCGATTTGGTGTTGTCCTGATTGACCAAAGAACTACTGACAATTCGTCAATCCAGCGCCTTCCACTCTTGCGCAGCCTATCAAAAGTCTTCGTTCTCAAGCCTCGCAGAACTTCAGCATTTGCTCTCTCTGCTTGGCCGTTGCTTCGTGGGTGTGCCATGGAAGCAAAACAGACCTTGCTGCCAAGATCCTCAATGTACTGCATGAAGGAGTGGCTTGTGAACTGTGTGCTGTTTTCGGTGATGATCCTGTTGGGTACCCCAAAATGGCAAACTAGCCCCTTGAAGAACTCACCTTCCTCACCGCTTCCACCTCTGGCCACTTTGCGAACTTGTCGATTGCAACATACAAGTACTCAAAGCCCCCGATGGCACGAGGGAAAGGGCTCAATATGTCGAGCCCCCAGACCGAGAAGGGCCAGGAGCGAGGGATGGTTTGAAGGGCTTGAGCTAATTGATGAAGCTTCTTTGAATGGAACTGGCACGCTTTACACTTGGTTACTAGTGTCGTCGCATCATGGAGGGCAGTGGGCCAGAAGAAACCTTGCCGGAAAGCCTTGCCAGCAAGGGCCCTCGACCCTATGTGGGAGCCACATATGCCTCCATGTATCTCTGCCAACAGCTCCAGTCCTTCCTCTCGGGAGATGCACTTCAATTTCACCCCATTCGGTCTTTTTCTGTACAAGACGTTGTCAACGAATTGGTACAGAGCAGACTGGCAGGCTACTCTCTCTACCTCTTCCTGCTCCTCAGGAAGCTCTCCGTTTCGGAGGAATCGAACGATGTGCTGTGCCCATGCCGGAGCCTGTGGCTCGACGACAAGGACCAAAGGCATCTCTTCTGTCACGGGAGCGACCGTCTCTACGGCCATGGCCTGAGGCCCTGCCGGTGTCGGTTGCCCCGTGGCGGGATCGGCATCCACGGCAACATCTTTGCCAGCGGCTCCGGGGAGCTCGGTGGGGAAGTACTTGTCGGGGCCCAGCTTCCTCAGCTTGTTCTGCCCGGTTGATGGTTCGACGGATGGTTGAGTTAATTGAAGCACAAAAGTACCTGGTTCCACAGGTATCTTGAGGGCAGCGCGCTTTGACAGGTAGCCGGCGATGTCGTTTTCCATCCGAGGGACATGCTCTGCTCGTATATCGTCAACGTGCTCCTCTAGTTTCCTCACTTCATCCATGCAACTTCCATCAACGGGCTTTGATAATATTTGTTGATCTGCCTGATGACGAGCGGTGAATCACCCCTTACGATGATATTTTTGACTCTGAGGTCCACCGCAATGCTGAGACCGGAAAGCAAGCCCTCGTACTCGGTGGTGTTGTTAGTTGATGTCTCCCGGGGAAAGCGCATTTGGATGACATACTTGAGGTGCTCTCTGGTGGGTGCGGCAAGCAGCACACCAGCACTGGCGCCTTGCAGCAAAAAAGCCCCATCAAAGTACATGATCCAGTTGTGGCTCGTTTCCTTGCCGGGTAGAGTGGTCTCCTGTACCTCTTCATTGGGCGTCGAGGTCCATTCGGCAACAAACTCCGCCAAGACTCTGCTCTGAATCGTCGAGGTGATTTTGAACTTTAAGCCGAAACTCGACAGCTCCAGGGCCCATTCCACGATCCTCCCTGTTGCATCTGGGTTATGCAATATCCGTTGCAACGGGAGGCGGGTGACCACGGTGATTTCGTGCGCTTGGATGTAATGACGGAGCTTCCTCGAGGCCATAAGGAGGCCGAAGAGCAATTTTTGCACACCTGAGTACCTCGACCTAGCCCCCTGCAAGAGGGAGCTGACGAAGTAAACTGGGTGCTACACCATTTTCTTCTTCTGCGCTACTTCACCTACTCGCGCGGGCCCTGTCGCACTGGCGTCGGCCTCTGCTGGGGACTCAGTCTTGTCGGGACCGAGCCTTGCCAGGGAGGATTTAGGCTCGCGATCCATTGACTCCACAGCTGCTGCTGCCTCTTCGTCGACCTCTCTCTGCGCCACCAGTGCGGCGCTAACCACCTGATTTGTTGCCGCTAGGTACAACAACAATGGTTCTTGTGGTTTGGGCGCAACTAGCACTGGGGTAGAGGAGAGGTACTTCTTCAAATCCTGCAGCGCTGCCTCGGCCTCCGGGGTCCACTCCACCGGGCCCGTCTTCTTCAAGATCTTGAAAAAGGGAAGGGCACGCTCCGCGGACTTGGAGATGAATCTGCTCATGGCGGCAACGCAGCCAGTGAGCCGACGCACGTCTTTGATCCGTTTAGGTGCCTCAATTTGCTCGATGGCCTTGATCTTATCTGGGTTTGCCTCAATCCCGCGCTGCGACACAAAGAACCTGAGAAGCTTGCCGGACGGGACACCGAAGACACACTTCTCAGGGTTCAACTTGAGGTTGATCTTGCGCAGGTTTGCAAATGTTTCCTCCAGATCTTGCACAAGTGTTGCTTTGTCCTTGGTTTTGACCACTATGTCATCCATATAAGCTTCCATATTTCTATGTAGCTGGGGCTCAAAACCAATTTGGACTGCTCTTGCAAAGGTTGAGCCAGCACTCTTCAACCCAAAAGGCATCCGTAAAAAGCAATACGTACCACATGGGGTGATGAACGTTGTCTTCTCCTCATCTTCTTTTGTCATGAAGATCTGGTGGTACCCTGAGTAGGCGTCGAGGAATGATAACAGGTCACACCCAGCCGTGGAGTCAACAATTTGGTCGATGCGCGGTAACGGGAAGGGATCCTTTGGACAAGCCTTATTGATGTCTGTGTAATCAATACACAGTCTCCACTTCCCGTTTGCCTTGCGCACCACTACCGGGTTGGCCAACCACATCGGATGGAGCACCCCCCTTACCAAGCCTGCCGCCTCTAGTTTCTTGATCTCCTCCGTGATGAACTCCTGCCTCTCCAGAGCTTGCTTCCTGACCTTCTTCTTGATGGGCCGTGCATGAGGACAGACAACAAGATGGTGCTCAATCACTTCCCTGGGAATGCCGGGGATGTTGGAGGCTTTCCATGCAAACACCTCGACATTCGCCCGCAGGAAAGTGACGAGTTCGCTTTCTTATTTGCCGTCGAGGGTGGAGCTTATGGTAAAAGCTCCCCCCGTGCCGTCCTCCTTGACGGGCACCTTCTTGGTCTTTGGTGGTGCAACTTTGGACTTCTTTCTCTTGCCGGTGGAGCTCCCTGCCACGTCCTCAATGGGAGCACAACACCTCGAAGAGGTGCACTTGCCGGAGTGGGTGCGAGGGGTCTCGCCGGTCTTTTTCCCTCCCGGGACTCCTTTGGCAAGAGCAGGTGCCTTAGAGGCAGCTGCTGCAACTGCTTCCCGGTAGAGTTGGTCGGTGCAAATCAATGCGTCTTTCTTGTCGGAGGGGACGGTGATGATGTTCATCGGCCCAGGCATCTTCAGCGTGTTGTACGCGTAATGTCAAGCGCCATGAACTTGGCTAGTGTCGGGTGGCCAAGGATCCCGTTGTAGGGCAAGGGGATCTCTGCTACATCAAAGACAATCCTCTCCGTCCAATAGTTCAGCTCGCCTCCGAACGTCAGGGCAGCGCGACCTTTCCCTTAGGCTCGCTCCTCCCTGGGTTGACCCCTTGGAATGTGCCAGTCTCCTCAAGGTCTCCATCAGGGATCTGCAGCCTCTTGATCACAACAGGCGAGATCAAGTTCAGACCGGACCCGCCGTCACCCATCATCTTCGTCACCTTGAGGTTGTGGATTGTTGGTGACACCAATAACGGCAAGCACCCGACCGCTGTAGTGCGGTCAGGATGGTCCTCGGTGTCGAAGATGATAGGTGTGCTGGACCACTCCAGCGGCTTTCGTGCGTCGAGTGATGGCTCCAGGGCTATGATCTCACGCGCCCACTGCTTGAGCTGGCGGTGGGATGTATGCAGTGAGGCGCCACCATCGATGCACATGGCTTCTGTGGCTTTTTGGAACTCGTGGTCGCCAGACTCACCGTCCTCATCATGATCATCGTCTTCCTGCTTCTTGTCGCGGCCCCGGGCGGGCCTCTCCTGCTGATTATCTTTGTCGTCGCGGCCTCCCTGGCCACCACGCTTCCTGCCGGATCCCTCGGCACCCTCTTGGCCCTTCTCCTTGTCCCGCCTCTCATACTCGGCTTTCTCCCTCTCAGCGAGCAGCTCCACTTGCCGGCAATTCTGGAGGTCAAGGCCCTTGGTGCGATGGATCTTGCAATACTGCTTGTCAGAGCCCCCTGGCTTATCGGCAGCAGCCAAGGCCCGGCAAGCGACACACCTGGCAACCTCCTTGCCGGGATCACTCGCCTTGGGTTTCTTGGTGGCGCCAGTATCGTCGGACCCCTCAACGGCAAGCATGGTTTTGCCTTTGCGCTTCCTGTTATGGCGCCGACCCTTCTTCGCCGGAGTGGCGGTATCATCCGTGGAGTCGGTTTCTGCGCCGACGTCTTCGCCGAGGTAATTCCTTCCCTCTTCAGCGCGAGCGCACCGATCGGCTAGAACATAAAGCTCAGCCACATCCTTGACCTTGTTCATCGCCAGCTCCTCACGCATCTTGTGATTGCTAACATTCTGATGGAATGCACTGATAACGGCGGCAGGATGAACGTCGGGAATGTTGTACTGCACTTGGCTGAACCTTTGGATGTACTTACGCAAGTTTTCTCCTTCTTTCTGGGGGATGATGTGCAAGTCGCTCACCTAGCCATGAGCTTGGTGGCTCCAGTAAAGGTGCCAACAAACTCATGACACAGATCCGCCCAAGAAGAAATGGAGTCCACCGGCAAGTGCATCAGCCATGACATAACATTGGGCTTGAGTGCCAACGGGAAGTAATTAGCAAGCACCTTATCGTCGCGGGTCCCAGCAGCTTGCATCGCGATGGTGTAGATGCTGAGGAACTCCGACGGGTGAGTCTTGCCGTTGTACTTCTCACCAACGTCGGGCTTGAACATGCGGTGGGAGGGCCACTGGAACTGCCGCAATTCACGGGTGAAGGCCGGACAACCCACCTCGTAGGGTAGGCCACCGTAGCCTCCCGGTGCTGGGTGGTCCGTAGTGGGCCCTGCCCACCTGTCCGACTGGTGGCGCGCGTCATGCCGGCGCTCGATGGTGGTTCGAGCGTCTTCATGGGGTCACTCTAGAAGAACTTGACGTTGGTCGCGGTGGGTTCGCTGGTCGGACGATGCTATGGAAATATCATCACGAGCGTCGTCGCGACGGACTGACACCCGCGATGGCCGATATGGAGGAGGGGAGTGCACCGTGGCCGCATCGCCTCCGGCCTGACCTCCGCTGGCATGCGGTAGCTCGACGGAGCGACGGCCTACGGATCCCGCCGGCCGCAACTCGTTGTTGTTAGCGATGCCGACGAGGCTCCGGACGGTGGCCCTCCATTCGTCAAGCTTCTCCACAGCGGGAGGAAAGTCGAGGAGCAGCTGCGCGCGTGCTAGGGCTTCTGCTGGTGTGGGTGGTGGCGAAAGATGTGTGGACCGCGATGCGCTTCGACTTCTAACCGCGTTAGAAGGAGCACCATCACGGCCCCGCAACCGTCCGCCACCTAAGCCAGCACCTCGGCGCGCATGCTGGCCCTCCTCATCATGTGAAGGGCGCATGGGACTCTTCCTAGGGCGACGCCCAGGGTCACCAGCAGAGCGGCGCTGCTCATCGTGAACGACCTGAGAAGAGCACTCCGTGGGCACCAGTGTTGGTGTCTTGCAGGTCGCCGCGCCGTCGTCTGGCAGCACGGCGACGCCACTGGAGGGCCCCACGCCACCTGCGGGGGGCCCAACTCCATCTCTGGAGCCCGCGACGCGTGGCTCGTTGCCTGGCGTATGAACGACGCTGCTCACCAGGCCTGGACTGCCAGGGTGATGTGGATGTTCGCGGGACGCGCCACGGGTTCTCTTCGCGACTGGCCCACTACTGGTCCGCACCGATACTGGCAGTCCGGTCCCTGACAAACCGATCGCCGTGGTCGTCTTCTTCTTAGGAGCCATGGCGATGAAGAACTGCTTGGCCAACTACCAGACCAGATTCTCACAATTGTGCCCCCTACCTGGGGCGCCAAAGATGTCGGTGGGAAACGATACCTATGGGATCACAAGAATCCCTACTACAGTTGCCGGGGCGTAGGGCTATCAAAAGAGTTGGATTAGCAGTCAGCACAAGGATCGTTTATCCAGGTTCGGGCCGTGAGGATGCGTAAAACCCTAGTCCTGCTTTGGTGGATGTATTGAGTGTTCTTGAGCTCTTGAACTAGCTACGGTGGATGCGTGGTTCAAAAGAGCCGAATCCCCTTCCAGTATGCCATGGGCCTCCTTTTATAGTCGAAAGGGGCTGCCACGGTGGCACCCAGGATGTGGAAAGGCCTACAGTGCTATGAGCTTATTGCTCATATTACAAGACAAGACACATTTAATCTGTAGCTTATGTGTCCTCTCGCTTTATCGGGGACGAGAGCGAGGCCTGGCCTGTCCATCGCCGCTCCTCCTCGCTTCGACACGCGCCCTGGCCAGCCATGCATGCGGTGCCATGTAGGCAGGCAAGCAGCTGAGGTGGCGCGATGGTGGAGCCATCACGAAGATCTACATGCCGCCACGCAGGCGTGTGCTGAGTTGGCCTGGAAGCTACATGTTGCCATGCAAGTGCCTGCCCAGCTGGTTGGGCTGGCAGCTGCATGTCAACGGCGGTGGGGACTTGGTTGGTGCGGACCTGGTTGTGGCCCCGCTGACGCCCTTGGCAAGGGCCTTGCCGGGTGGCTCGGCAAGGGTCTTGCAGTGGCGCGCTATCGTCCCCGACAAGTATCTTGCCATGGGTCTTGTGGGTTTCCTCAGCAAGAATCTTGTCGAGGGTCGTTGCCTTCCAATCCTCATCTGATCTTGAATATTCTTTGTCTTCACAAAGATCTGCATGCCACCATGGAGGTGCCTCCCGAGACCTGGCCCAACGTAGTTGATGGTGTTGGAGACCGTGGGTTCGAGGATGGCTCACTCCGCTGGTGTGGGCGAGCCGCCCCGGCAAGGGCCTTGCCGGGGCTGCTGAGACTGCCCTTGCCGGGGAAACCTGCTTCGTCCATCTGCTCTTTGTGGTCTCGGTCTCTAGCATTGCACTGATTGTTCTTGTGGCTTCGACTCCTCCCTTTTTCCCTGCTAAGTGTGGCTTCGGCCTGTGGCTTTGACTGCCCGCGCACAAGTAAGGGGTACAAAGGAGTGCCCCTACTTTAGTACACTGACAGCCTCCTACTGGATTGATACGTTGGTTCTCAAAAACCGAGGGAAATACTTATGCTACTTTGCTGCATCACCCTTTCCTCTTCAAGGAAAACCAACGCAAGCTCAAGACGTAGCAAGAAGGATATCTAGCACCGGAACATACACACATAACATACTTGGGATAGAAAATTTATCCATTTTGCATCTTATAGGTTGTGCACAAGTGTCGTATCCGCCTATTGAGCAATCGTGCTTGCGTCTCTCTTGAGTTGCGCAACACGAGCGTTTTCCATGGGCTCCACATTTTGTGCTCATTGCTTGGTTGTACGACCCCATTTATCTATCCGTGTGTGTGTTTCTGTGTACCATTCATTGCTATTGGTCTACTTGTTTCACTTGTGAATTTTTGAATCTCTTTCAGCATTATTAACTCCTGCTAACATTTTGAAACAATTTTTTTGCGCCACGATCCTCACCGAGCTCCACCATAAGCTTTACTTGATAGGTGTGAGTGAAGAAGTCCGGTACCAATTGCACTATTCTTTCATCTCACATTGAGTGAAACGGGATGCATCCTCAACTTCGGGAAGACGTAACTTGGTATTGTTTATCTCATTTCCTAGTCACCTCTACTCGAGTCTTGTGATGGATAGGCAAGGCACACCTCCTTCGGTCTACAACAATGATGAGTTCGATGCCCCGAACAACAACTTCGACACCAAGATGCAAGCTCAAATGGAGGAGATCAAAGCCCTCCTCAAGTCCTACAAGCGATCTTCCTCATCTTCGAGAAGATGCTCTAGAGCACATGCTTCCAATCTACCATCTCTGGCAAGATCACATCGGCATTGACACCATCCCCAGCAAGAACGTGAAGGTCAAGAGCTCAACACCAACTACCGCTCAACGACTTCACCATCTCCCTTGGCATCTTTGCCTACGGACATACGACATCTTCGCCAACAAGCACCCCAAGACTATGCTCAAGATAAGCTCCCCAAGCTCAAGTCAGTGACTTACCCAAGCTACTATGACCTCAACATCGACCACGTGATTCCTTTCTATGGGACTCTGTCAGTGTAAAAAAGTATGGGTACTTCTGTACCCCTTACTTGTGCACGGACGGTCCCAGCCACGCCTACAACAGGGCTTGGTGAAGCAGAGGAGGATGACAGGAGGCAGGACAGGCACGAAGAATATCAAGATAGATGCTCAAAGTAACAAGCAGCAGGAGGCTGGCAGGGTCACGCCCGGTAACGAGCCTCGCCGAGGCAACCTGCGAGACTCCTGGCAAGCTCCTTGCCGGGGTAGCTTGCAAAGAAACCAACAGGGCCACTACCCTTGGGGTTGAGAGCTCCGACACCATCGACAATACTATGACCAAGATTTGGAGAGCACATGTCTGGTAGCATGCAGCCCCTCATAAGGATTGGCAACACACGAATCCACGTGGGATCAGAAGACGAAGACCCCCGGTGAGACCCTTGCCGGGGACGACTCCAAGGCCCTCGGCAAGCCTTGCCGGGGATGATCGCTGGGCCGCTGCCAGACCCGCACCCAGCAAGGTTTTTACACTTCATCACAACTCCAGTACGACGATAGGCATGCCAGCCAAGCAGGCGCCTGCGTGGAGGCATGCAGATCTTCATGGAAGCCTACCATTTTGCCAACACAACAGCTGGTTGGCCAGCATGGCACTTCATCCCTCGTCGGCCCGGACGCGTGGTGGGGTGAGGAGAAGCGGCGAAGGATAAGATGGCCTCAGTTGTCGTCCCCAATAAAGTGAGAGGACACGTAGGCAACGCATTAAATGCGCTTGTCCTATGTTGACCGAGCGATAAGCTCGTACCACTGTAGCTTGCCACTTCCTGTGTGCCACTGTGGCAACCCCTTTGTGTATAAAAGGAGGCCCGAGGCGCCCCGAGAGAGGACTCAGACTTTTGGACAAAGCATGCACCGTAGCTAGTTCAAAAGCTCAAGAACACACATATAACCAGCAAAAGCAGGACTGGGGTATTACGCATCTTCGTGGCCCGAACCTGGATAAAAATCCTTTGTGTGCTAACGGCTCGACCTGCTCTTCATGCAACTAATCACCCGCCGAACGTAGAAGTTATCCTTGTGACCCCTAGGTGATCGGTTTCCTCGATATCTTTGGCGTGCCAGGTAGGGGGACTTAGTTCTGAGAATCTGGTATGTAGTTAGTACAATAGCTCCTTCATTGCCATGGCTCCGAAGAAGAAGACGACTGCAGCGATCGGCCCGTCTGGGGCGGCCCCGCCCGCACCCGCGCAAATGGGCGACGAGGCGGGTGGCAGTGGTGGAGGGGATCAAGATCGTCCACACCATTCGAATACAAGAAGTCGGGCCGTCGGCATCCTCCGCAGCGGCGATGGAGGTCTGCGCGCCGCCGTGCCCACGGATGGAGCTGTGCCATCCGCGGGTGGTGCAGGGACCTCCAAGGGCAGAAGATCGACCTCGCCAACGCGTGTACCGCGGTCTCCTCAGCTCGTGCACGATGAACCGTGCCGCGATGTTGAGGACCCCGGGCGTCGCCACGACAAGAGCCCTCAACGTCACTCTCAAGATACACAGGTCCGACATGTACGCCATGATATAGGCGAAAAGAGTGCGCGGTCGCAGAATCGCGATGGGACTCCTTCTAACTTCATTAGAAGTCCGAGTTCCTCCCATTCCTTGCGCCTGTCGCTGCCACCCATGCGAGCGGAAGCGCTGTCGCGAGCGCAGCTGCTCCTCGACTTTCCTCCTGCCTTGGAGATTCAAGAAGAGTGGAGGGCTGCTATCCAAAGTCTTATTGGCCGTGCCAACAAGGATGGCTACCGGGGAGCAAGCCCCTCGTGGTGCCGAAATGACGAGCCGACGCGTGTAGGCAGTGGAAGGGTCGAGGGCACCGCGACCACGGTGCACTCCCCTTCACCGCGGTTGGCCCGTCGGGGCGACGCCCGGGACAACGTGTCCATGGACGTGCCATGAAAAATGACAAGTTCTTCGAGAGCGCCTCAAGGAGGATGCCCGAACTACTATCAAGCGGCGACGGGAAGCACATCACCAGTCTGATAGACGCGTTTGGCCCACTGAGTACAGGCCTGCACCGGGGGATGCTAGCACCTTGCCATATGCAATCACTTGTCCAGCATTCACCCGCGAGTTGTGGCCGTTCTAGTGGCCCAACACCCGCACGTTCAAACCAGAGGTCCCAGAGAAGTACGATGGTAAGACCCACCTGTCTGAGTTCCTGAGCATTTACACTATTGCGATGCAAGCTGCCGGAGCACGAGACGACAAGATCCTCGCCAACTATTTCCCTTTGGCACTTAAGCCCAACGTCAGGTCATGGTTGATGCATGTGCCGATGGATTCCATTGCTTCTTGGTCCGACCTATGCCACGAGTTCATTGGTGCCTTCACGGGCGACCACATAGCTCCTGGACAGGCAAGTGACTTGCACGTGATCCCTTAGAGAGATAGCGAAGCCTTGCGCAAGTACATACAGAGGTTCAGTCGTGTGCAGTACAACATCCCCAATGTTCATCCCGCCGCCATCATCAACACGTTCCACCAGAACGTGCGTAATCGAAAGATGCGTGAAGAGTTGGCCATGAACAAGGTCGCGGATATTATTGAGCTGTACGTTCTGGCTGACAGATGTGCCCAAGAGGAGGAAGGAAGGAAGTACCCTGGCGAAGACGCTGATGTGGGAAGTTACTCTGAAGATGAAGACGTCGTCGCCCCATGAAGAAAGGTCGGCGGCGTAACAGGAAACGCAAGGGCAAGACCGTGCTTGCCGTCGAGGAATTCGGCAACCCCGACATCGCCAAGAAGGCCAAGGCTGACGACCCCGGCAAGGAAGTTGCCGAGTGCAATGCCTGCTGGCTGCCGGCAAGTCAGAAGGCTCCGACAAGCAGTACTGCAAGATTCACCGTACCAAGGGCCACGACCTCCAGAACTGCCGCCAAGTGGAGCTACTGACAAAGAAGCAAAGGGCTGTGTACGAGAGATGAGACAAGGAGAAGGGCCAAGGAGGCGCTGAAGGGTCCGGCAAGAAGCGCGGCGGGCAAGGAGGACGCGACAACAACGAAAAGCAACAAGAGAGTCCTGCCCGCGGCGTGTGACGAGAAAGAGGAGGATGATGATCATGATGATGATGACGAATCCAGCGAGCATGAGTTCTAGAAGGCGACAAAAGTCATTTGTGTCGACGGAGGTGCTTCGCTGCATTCTTGTAGGATCGAAAGTATG
The DNA here is from genome assembly GCF_018294505.1 of Triticum aestivum. Lineage (NCBI taxonomy): Eukaryota > Viridiplantae > Streptophyta > Magnoliopsida > Poales > Poaceae > Triticum > Triticum aestivum. The sequence goes on along the minus strand of NC_057801.1, from coordinate 370,431,120 downwards.
TCTAGAGGGGGGTGATTAGACTCCTTGACCAAATAAAAACTTATCCTTTTCCCAATTTTAGTCTTTGGCAGATTTTAGCTATCTTAGCACAAGTCAAGCAATCTTAACACAATTCAAGCAAGCATGCAAAGAGTATATGAGCACCAGAAAGTAAAGCATGCAACTTGCAAGAATGTAAAGGGAAGGGTTTGGATAATTCAAACGCAATTTGGAGACACGGTGATTTTTGAGCCGTGGTTCCGATAGGTGGTGCTATCGTGCATCCACGTTGATGGAGACTTCAACCCACAAAGGGTAATGGTTGCACGAGTCCACGGAGGGCTCCAACCACGAAGGGTCCATGAAGAAGCAACCTTGTCTATCCCACCATGGCCGTCGCCCATGAAGGACTTGCCTCACTAGCGGTAGATCTTCACAAAGTAGGCGATCTCCTTGCCCTAACAAACTCCTTGGTTCAACTCCATAATCTTGTCGGAGGCTCCCAAGTGATCTCTAGACAATCTAGGAGACACCACTCTCCAAGAAGTAACAAATGGTGTGTTGATGATGAACTCCTTGCTCTTGTGCTTCAAATGGTAGTCGCCCCAATACTCAACTCTCTCTCATAGGATTTGGATTTGGTGGAAAGAAGATTTGAGTGGAAAGAAACTTGGGGAAAGCTAGAGATCAAGATTCATATGGTAGGAATGGAATCTTGGCCTCAACACATGAGTAGGTGGTTCCTTCTCAGAAACAACAAGTTGGAAGTGTAGGTTTGTTCTGATGGCTCTCTCCACGAATGAAGAGGAGGTGGAGGGGTAAATATAGCCTCCACACAAAATCTAACTGTTACACAACTTGCCAAACTCGGTGGGACCGAATTAGTAAACTCGGTCGGAACGATTCAGCAAATCTAGTGACCGTTAGGATTTCCGGTGGGACCGACATGCAACTCGGTAGGACCGATATGGTTAGGGTTAGGGCATAACATAATCTCGGTGAGACCGATTACACAAACTCGGTGAGACCGATTTTGGTAGTAATCTAACCAGAGAGTTGGTCAGGTAAACTCGGTGGGACCGGTTGGCTCATTTCGGTGGGACCAAAATGTTACGAAAAGGAAACAGGGAGTTTACATTGCAATCTCGATGGGACCGATCGCTCATCTCGGTGGTACCGAAATGTTACGAAGGGAAACAGAGAGATTACAACCCCATCTCGGTGAGACTGAGATCCCTATCGATGAGACCGATTTGCCCAGGATTTGTGGCAGTGTCTATGACATCTAAACTCGGTGGCGCCGGGTAGAAAGAATCGGTAGGGCCGAGTTTAACTTTTGGGTTAGGTCATATGTGGATATGAGAAAGTATTTGAGGGTTTTGGAGCATATCACTAAGCACTGTGGAGCAAGAAACTCATTAAGCAACACCTCATCCCTCCTTCATAGTATTGGCTTTTCCTATAGACTCAATGTGATCTTGGATCACTAAAATATAAAATGTAGTCTTGAGCTTTTGAGCTTGAGTCAATCCTTTTATCCTTAGCATTTTGAGGGATCCACTTTTCTTATACATGCCATGCCATTCATTGAGATTTTCTTGAAATATTCATCTTGGAATGATGTTAGCTCAATGAGCTATATGTTGTTAGGAATTACCAAAACCACCTAGGGATAGTTGCACTTTCAATCTCCTCCTTTTTGGTAATTGATGACAACATATAGATCAAAGCTTCGACAAATGATAATAAGAATGAAAAACATAGTCGCTTTGAGAAGTATGTGATAAGCAAGAGCTCCCCCTAAATTTGTGCATAGTTTAAGATTTTCTTTGGACTGCAAATGCATAAGGAGTTAGGCTCATGGGTAACTCTTCCATGTCACATACATCTTGGTGGAGCGCTCAAAATGATAATAACTGAATACATGCACTCATCACCAAGCAAAGTGAATGATCAAGTATCACATAGACATAGAGTATCTCAAACAAGAAAATAGAGTTCAACCACCAAAGCAAGAGAGAAAAAAAAGGAACACTCTCTCTCGAAGCCTATGATCTATACATTTTTTCCCCCTTTGGCAACAAGTTACCAAAAAGTTCATAGAAAATGCATAGCACTAGATCGACTCTCAGGCTTGATCTTTAGGTGGTGGTGTAGATAAAACGCCAAGGAAGAAATCATCAGTCGATGTAGATGGAGCTGGAGGTGTGGGGGTGAAGCTGGTTGCACTGGAGCTGTAGGAGCTGTGGCTGGTGTAGATGAAGTGGCTCTGGTGTCTGTCACTGGGACTACAGCTAGCTCTAGGCACTCTGGCAAATGCATCAATGGTTGTCTTGCCCTTCCTCTCCTCCATGTCATCCTGAAGCTGCTCAACAACAGACTGGATCTCAGTTACCTTCACATCCAAGTTATAGAACTTCTGCTCCATGATCCTCTCCAGGCTCTCCTGGTTTTGAGTTAAGGTGGCCAGCCCCTTCTCAATCCTCAGAGTGGATGCAATCAAGTAGCCTAGTTGATCATGTTTGCTCTTCAGAAAGTACTGAGATGCCTCTTCCATTGTTGGCATCTTGGTATCCTTCTCTGTCCTTGCCTTCTCCTTCTTGGCTTGAGCATGCACAGAAGATGGTTCATCTTCATCCATAACCACTTGGTTATCCTCAAAGTCTGGATAGATAGCAAAATGTTCCTTGTCCAGCAAGTATGTGCCTGCGCCCATCTTGGAGTTTATCAGCTCCTGAATCTGTGGGGCATACCCACAACTTCTCTTCTGGTCAACTGTTGTCCTTTTGATAGTCTCAACTATGAGGCTCATGACCTTGAACTTCTGTGGCACATCAAAGAAGTGTAGCAAGTTTATAGCATGGCCTCTTATCATGTTGTGGTCACCTGACTTGGGGAATAAGGTATGCCTGAGGATCCAGTTGATAGTTGGGAGTCCTGACAGAAGATAATGTACAGATCCAAACTTATGTGTCTCAACTGCAGCATCTGGGATCTCCTTATACATATGAGCCATGGAGTTGTGATCCATCTTGTTCTTGGCATATACATCCAAGTCATCTTCCTTCTCCTTAGGTGCATTGATCAGATTTGCCCATTCCTCAATAGTTGATTGGTACCTTGTACCTTCAGACATCCACACTATCCTGCCATCTGGATAGAAGTGTGTTGTGGAGTAGAATTGCACTATGAGCTCATCATTCCACTTTGTGAGCTTCTGGCCAACAAAGTCTGCAACTCCACAAGCACTAAAACTGTCTTGCACGACCGGAATAGTGTTCCTCATTCTCCTTCATGTAGGTCCAGTCGACCCACCTCATGTCACAAACTATAGGCTTCTTGTCCAACAACACTGTCTCATAGAAATCCTATTGTTCCTTAGTATGGAACCTGTAGTCAACAGCAGTCCTTCTCCTGATAGCATAGGGATCAGACAACCTCCACTATATGAGTCCTACATCCTTCCTCAGCTTCATGTTCTCAGCCATAGGATGAGCATCATTGTGGTCTGGAATCTTTGGCTTCAAATTTCTCAGAACATGCTCTTCATCTTCTTCTTCTTCAGCAGTAGTTTCAGGCACTGGGGCCTTGTTCTTCTCAGCAGCAGGTATGTTTCTACTACTCCTCTTTGGTGCAATCTTGGGCTTGGAGGCAGCTTTGGGTGCTTCTTTGGGATTTGATGATGCAGCCCCTGTCCTTATAGCATCACCCATAAGCTTCTGAGCCTTGGGTGCTGGTGCAGCAACCTCTTCTTCCTCTTCCTCAGAGTCTCTCCTCATAGAGGGATTGCCAAGAACTTTGGCAGTGGTGGTTCTGACTCTCTTCTTCTTTTTGTCTTGACCAGCAGCTTGATCTTCTGACTCAATAGTAAACTTCATGGTTTCTCCAGTGGCAACCTTCCTGGGTTTGGAAGTGGGAATCCTTCTTGCAGGTGCCTTCTTCTGCACTACTGGCGTAGTGGCTACAGCTGATCCATATTCCTTCTTGACCACCTTCTTCTTGGAAGTGGCCTCATCCTCTACTGCCACATAGTCTTCATCCTCAGATTCTGAGGTTTTCTTCTTTCTGGCCCTAGTGGCAGCTTTAGGCAAGTTGCTTGGAGTGCTCCTGCTGCCATCATCTGAGGTACTAGAGGGACTAGTGCCCTCACTCATCTGAACCTGCTCCTCTTCCCTGTTCTGGCTGTCACTTTGATCAGATATGTTGCAAACTCTGACTGCTGACCCTGTGAATAGATGTAGATAGAGTGGATGAGCATCACAAAATACAGAGGTTTTTGCTAAAGAATGGGTCAAAAACTTAGTTTTAGTTTTCCACAGAAAGCATTTTGGATCAACCGATTTGTAAACTCGGTGATACCGAAGCAGCTTTTGGAACCTAAACTAGTGAACTCGGTCAGACCGAGTCACAGTTTGGTGGCACAGAGACTGCTAGGGTTTCACAAAGTCTTGAACTCGGTCACACCGATTTGCAATTCTCGGTCAGACCGAGAATCACTTGTGCAATGGCATTCGCCAAATCGGTGGAACCGAGTTCTACAACTCGGTGGGTCCGAGATGGTTTCGGCGGAAACCTAACCCTAGATTTTCAATTCACTTATAATCTAAGGATTGTTTTGACTGGATAGAGTCGTTTCAAACGTGGCAAGAATCATGATGAACACAATGTGCTAGGAATCGGACGGGGATAGCCCTGTGATCGAGTCCATACCCTAGCTTGGCGATGAACTCACTATGGCGGCAACGACGGGGGTGAATTCTGTTGACGTCGGCGGAGACCAGTGACTGGAGGCGGTTGGCGACGAGGAGGACGATCCGGAGACCCTGGAGGCAAAGCGAGCTATGCACGGACGAAGGGGTTTGGAGAAAGTTTCCAAATTTTTGCCCATGAGTATATATAGCCCGACCCTGTCAGTGTGACCGAGTGGAACAACTCGGTGGCACCGAGATGCATAACTGTTGACAGTTACAACAACTCGGTGTGACCGAAATGTTCAAATCGGTTGCACCGAGATTGAAAACCTAGATCGACTTAGTGATCCCGGTATGACCGAAATGGAAGAATCGGTCAGACCGAGAGGCACAAAGAAGTTTTGGAAGTTTATGTCTATGATGAATCGGTGACTCCGATTGCTCCTCACACAGAGTGGTTCGAATCTGACTTGATCAAATTTTGTGATGTAGCATGAATAGAGTTTGAGACAAGAAAATCATAGATAACTAGAGAAGGTTCTTAGGCATTCTTGTCCATCCACTTGGCAAAAGAAAAAGAAACCAATCAATCTAAGCAACAAGTGGATGTCCTCGAATGAGTAAAATATGCAACCAACATGCTCACACAATAAAATGGCAAATAAAATATGTGGCAAAGCATGCACAACCAATTCTAGCATCTATCAAACAATTGGCGATGACTAGGTCATCTATATACGAGTATATTGACTTAGGAGTCAAATGAGAACATTTGATCATAGGTCATACTCATCGTTTAAGCTCAAGTGGGGTTACCACTTTTACATAATGCATTGATGTGTTCACACCATTAGAGTTGCTTTGACTCAATTCTTAGAGTTAAGCTCCCCCTAGATGTGTGATCCCCCCTTAGAGGGATAAACTAACCTTGGGTTTTGTTGATGATGACTTCATGTAGGTGTTGAAGATGTGGATGCTCAATGTTGATGTAGATCATTTGGAGGAATCCCTTGGAGTGAGTTGCACTTTCAATACCTACACGGGTTAGTCCCACAAGGAACAAACAAGGATATCCATAGACATAGAGTGATGCACACACAAGATGATGTCTATGAGAGCATTAGGTTACCTTGTCCCTTGTCTTACCAACAAGAGGGTTTATGACTCCTTGAACTAGTGCAAGATGTGGAAGTTGATTGCACTTGTTGTTACCAAAATGATATGAGTGAAATATGTTGGCGGAGTCACCCTCAATAACTCTCTAGTTCTTCTTCTTCAGGACCCACATCATCTTGATGGGAATCCTTGGAGTTGTAGTTGTACTTGATGAAGTAGAACTTGACGTAGTCTTGGGAACCCACTTGACCAAGGCCTTAGGAGCTTATTCAAATGCATCAATCTCCTCTTGAAGCTTATCCTTGCCTTTTTGCTTGTGGTCTTGTGGTGGAAGATCATCTTGAGCTTGTGTACACTTGAAGGAAGTAGGATCATACTTCTCTTGTTGAGGAACAAACTTCGTCTTGGGATATTGATCTTCTTCCCACTCAACTCCATTAGCATTGAACTTTCGTTCAAAACCAACACCTTGGTTCTTCCGGTTCCCTCCTTACTTGCTTACAATTTCCTCATATTGCTTACTCTTGGCAAGGCTCTTGTAAACACCTTTCTCTATAATTCCCTTCAATAAGCTATTTTCTTGCTCTCAAGTGTAACTTGGCTAAGAGAATCATTAGCTGAATCAAGAGAACTACTAGAAGCAACAACATTGGATTTAGCATGATTATTGTTACTACTAGAGGAAGAATCCTTCTTGTTCTTGTTAATGGACTTGACTTGAGGCATGTAAGTAGATAAGAGTAAACGCTTGGCAATGTAAGAAGAACTTTTCTTACGGAGATCATCATTGATTGCCTTTAAGAACTCATGCTCTTGCTCAAGGTTGAGCTTTTCAGAGCGTAACTTCTCATGAGTCCTTAAAAGTTCTTGATGATCCTCTAAGATAGTTTCTTGAGCTAACTTAAGAGTGTTTAGTTCTTTAGTTAGAAGCTCACTCTTCTCCTTATCATTGTCATTCATTTTATCTTGATTAGCATGATTAATTGACATTTCATCATAGTATTCATCACTAGAGTTGTCAACAAGTAAATCATCATCACCTAGCAAATCATCTTCATCACTATTGAAATCAACATACTCGGGGTGTGTTACCTTTAGACATGAAGCATCTTCCAAGTCCTTCATTTGGTGAATCAAATATGTCGTAGGAGTTGGTTGACACAAGTGCTAGACCGGCAACACCTTCATCTTGAGTATATTCGGAGTCGGAGTGATAGCTTCTCTCGGAGTGATGTCTTTGTTTTGTGTAGCTCCTTGATGACTTGTCCTTCCTTTCCGAATCCTTGCTTCTCCGGGATGTTCTTCATTCATAACGATCATCTCTACTCATCCTCTCTCTTGGTAGTGATTCTTCTCTTCTACTTCTCCTCTTGGGTGATTCTTTTCTTCTTTTGTGGGGTGACGTACACTCATTGGAATAGTGTCTGTGTCTCCCACAATTATAGCAATTGCGCTCTCGACTAGAAGATCTTTTGTCATTGTAGGACCTTAACTTGGAGCTTCTTTCTTTGCTTCTACTCTTGTGGAATTTGTTGATGTTCTTCACCATTAAGCTCAATTCTTCATTGAAGGTTTGTTTCTCACTTGATGATGTGGGGGCTTCACATGAGGCTTTGTAAGCACCACTTGACTTGTTGTGAAGTTCCTCCTTATCCTTGAGTGACATCTCATGAGCAACAATTCTTCCAATGACTTCCATTGGTTTGAGATCTTTGTAATTGGGCATCATTTGGATCAATGTGCACACGGTATCTTATTTCCCGTCCAAAGCTCTTAGGATCTTCTTGATGATGAATTTGTCGGTCATCTCTTCACTTCCTAAGCCGGCAATCTCATTTGTGATAAGAGCAAGCCTAGAGTACATTTCAGCGACACCTTCACCATCCTTCATTTTGAACTTGTCAAGTTGACTTTGGAGCACATCCAACTTGGATTCCTTGACGGAGTCGGTACCTTCATGCATATCAATCAAAGTATCTCAAATTTCCTTTGCATTCTCAAGACGACTGATTTTGTTGAATTCTTCGGGGCACAATCCGTTGAAGAGGATATCACAAGCTTGAGCGTTGTATTGTAGCATCTTAAACTCTTCCGCACTAGCTTCACGGTTTGGTTCTCTCCCATCAAAGAATTCACCTTGCAAGCCAATACACACAATAGCCCAAACGACGGGGTTATGTCCAAGAATATGCATTTTCATCTTATGCTTCCAACTAGCAAAATTAGTACCATCAAAGTAAGGACCTCTACGGTAATAATTTCCCTCGCTAGACGCCATACTCTCCTAGGTTGTGAAACAAAGGCTATGACCACCAAAAGCTATGGAAATCAAAGCAAATGGAGACCAAAGCTCTGATACCACTTGTAGGATCGAAAGTATGTCTAGAGGGGGGGGGGTGATTAGACTACTTGACCAAATAAAAACTTATCCTTTTCCCAATTTTAGTCTTTGGCAGATTTTAGCTATCTTAGCAAAAGTCAAGCAATCTTAACACAATTCAAGCAAGCATGCAAAGAGTATATGAGCAGCGGAAAGTAAAGCATGCAACTTGCAAGAATGTAAAGGGAAGGGTTTGGAGAATTCAAACGCAATTTGGAGACACGGTGATTTTTGAGCCGTGGTTCCGATAGGTGGTTCTATCGTACATCCACATTGATGGAGACTTCAACCCACGAAGGGTAATGGTTGCCCAAGTCCACGGAGGGCTCCACCCACGAAGGATCCACGAAGAAGCAACCTTGTCTATCCCACCATGGCCGTCACCCACGAAGGACTTGCCTCACTAGCGGTAGATCTTCACGAAGTAGGCGATCTCCTTGCCCTTACAAATTCCTTGGTTCAACTCCACAATCTTGTCGGAGGCTCCCAAGTGACACCTAGCCAATCTAGGAGACACCACTCTCCAAGAAGTAACAAATGGTGTGTTGATGATGAACTCCTTGCTCTTGTGCTTCAAATGATAGTCTCCCCAACACTCAACTCTCTCTCACAGGATTTGGATTTGGTGGAAAGAAGATTTGAGTGGAAAGAAACTTGGGGAAGGCTAGAGATCAAGATTCGTATGGTAGGAATGGAATATCTTGGCCTCAACACATGAGTAGGTGGTTCCTTCTTAGAAATAGCAAGTTGGAAGTGTAGGTTTGTTCTAATGGCTCTCTCCACGAATGAAGAGGAGGTGGAGGGGTATATATAGCCTCCACACAAAATCTAACCGTTACACACAACTTGCCAAACTCGGTGGGACCGAATTGGTAAACTCGGTCGGACCGATTCAGCAAATCTAGTGACCGTTAGGATATTCGGTGGGACCGACATGCAACTCGGTAGGACCAATATGGTTAGGGTTAGGGCATAATGTAATCTCGGTAAGACCGATTACAAAAACTCGGTGAGACCGATTTTGGTAATAAGCTAACCAGAGAGTTGGTCAGGTAAACTCGGTGGGACCAGTTCACTCATTTCGGTGGGACCGAAATGTTACGAAAAGGAAACAGGGAGTTTACATTGCAATCTCGGTGGGACCGATCACTCATCTTGGTGGTACCGAAACGGAAACAGAGAGATTACAACCCCATCTCGGTGAGACCAAGATCTATCGGCGAGACCGATTTGCCTAGGTTTTTGGCAGTGGCTATGACATCTGAACTCGGTGGCGCTGGGTAGAAAGAATCAGTAGGGCCGAGTTTGACTTTTGGGTTAGGTCCTATGTGGATATGAGAAAGTAGTTGAGGGTTTTGGAGCATATCACTAAGCACCATGGAGCAAGAAACTCATTAAGCAACACCTCATCCCTCTTCGATAGTATTGGCTTTTCCTATAGACTCAATGTGATCTTGGATCACTAAAATATAAAATGTAGAGTCTTGAGCTTTTGAGCTTGAGGCAATCCTTTTATCCTTAGCATTTTGAGGGATCCACTTTTCTCATCCATGCCATGCCATTCATTGAGCTTTTCCTGAAATATTCATCTTGGAATGATGTTAGCTCAATGAGCTATATGTTGTTAGGAATTACCAAAACCACCTGGGGATAGTTGCACTTTCAATTCTTTCCCACCACCAACTGAAACAGTGGGCGCGTGAGATTAATGCAATGGAACCAATAGTCGACACCCAGAAGCCGTTGAGGTGGTCCCACGCGCCTATCATTTTCTACGCCGAGGATCACCATGATCGCACCACTGCGGTCGGGTGTTTGCCATTGTTGGTATCCCCGACAATATGCAACCTCAAGGTGACGAAGATGTTAGTTGACGTTGGGGTCGACCTTAACTTGATCTCGCCCAACGTGGTCAAGAGGCTGTAGATCCCCGATGAGGATCTCGAGGAGACGGGCACGTGCCAAGGAATCAATCCGGGGAGGAGTCAGCCCAAGGGAAAGGTCACACTACTAGTTACATTTGGAGGCGACCTCAACTACAGGACGGAGAGGATCGTTTTCGATGTCACTGAGATCCCATTACCATACAACGGGATCCTTGGCCACCCTGCGCTGGCCAAGTTTATGGCGGCGCGCACTACGCATACAACAAGTTGAAGATGACTGGCCCGATGAGCATCATCACCGTCAGTTGTGATCGGAAGGATGCGCTCGTCTGCACCGATCAGCTCTACCAAGAGGCAGTTGCAGCATCTGCCGCCAAGGCACCTGCTCCTTCTACTGAGAAGAGGACCAGTAAGGCCTCGGCCGCCGGCAGGACTCCTGGCTCCAGCAAAGGCTCCGGCAAATGCGCCTCCTCGGAGTGTTGTGTTTCTGCTGGAGACGTACTAGAGAGCTCTACCGGCTAGAGAAAAAAGTCCAAGGCGGCCCCACCGGAAACTAAGAAGGTGGCCGTCAAGGAGGATGGCACGGGCAGAGCTTTCATCATAAGCTCCACCCTTGACACCAAATAGGAAGGCACGCTCGTCACCTTCCTGCGGGCGAATGTCAATGTTTTTGCATGGAAAGCATCCGACATCCCCGGCGTTCCCAAGGAGGTGACTAAGAACCATCTTGTTGTTTGCCCTCATGCACGGCATGTCAAGCAAAAGGTCAGAAAGCAAGCTTTGGAGCGACAAGAGTTTATCATCGAGGAGATCAGGAAGTTGGAGGCGGTAGGTTTGGTCAAGGGAGTTCTCCACCCGACGTGGTTGGCCAATCCGGTTGTAGTACGTAAGGCAAAAGGGAACTGGAGGCTATGTATCGACTATATTGATATCAATAAAGCCTGTGATGAGGACATCAATACCATTGTTACACCCACAACCCCTACTGCTACATATACTGGACCAATTACTAGAGCTCGCGCACGCCAATTAAATTATCAGTTACTTTCGTTTCTTGGTAATGATTCTAATGTTCATGAGAATATGATGCTGCCTAAATTGGATACATTTGTTTTGCTTACAAATGAAGGGCCTGGCATGGATAAGAGGGATGAACACTGGAGCAAGACCAAGCATGGAGATGATGGCATGCGCAAGGGAAACAAGAATGGAGTTACAAGTGATGATTTCAGGACATTGAAGCCACCATAATGAGTGCATGAAGCCTTGGACGAAATATACAAGATGCCACTTCATAAATTTCGTCCAGAGGCTATTCTAGGTGATGGGTCACCTTTTTATTGCGCCAGGCCCATGTAATTTCGAAATACATAAGTAAAGGCTATTTTTAGAGTCGTATGTGTGGGGAAACAAGAGATAGGGTTGTATCGGACCCCTCCACCAGGGGCCACGAAATCGCCCCCCCCACCCTCTTCCTCCATATATACAGCCCTTAGGGCACCGTTTAGACTTTGGGTTTTGTTTAGATTCAAAGTTTTCCATAGCTGCAACTTCGCGTACTTTGTTTGTGTTCAACGACTAGACCAAGACGTCACAGAACCCCATCTTGATCAATAAAGCTTTCATCTTATATTCACAATATCCAGATTGCAATCTCAGTTTCTTGCTTGTTCTTCATTTGCTCGCAGGAAATAGACCCTCGTGGTCAGGTTGATCGTGCTCCGGCGCGGTCAATAACCTCTCAGAGTTGCTTTAGCGATTGCTAAGGCACGAGGTCCTCGCACGTACATAGTCGGATCATCAAAGTCTACTCCTCCGAAACGATAATCACCATCTCATCTAAAGACGGGACACCTTTGCCTCTATCATCCTGTCCAAAGGATCATTTCCCATTGCCATGTATGGATCAGATAGTGGACTCCACTACTGGGTGCAACCTGCTGTCGTTCCTTGATGCTTACTCAGGGTATCATCAGATCTTCATGATGAAGGAAGATAAAGAGAAGACCGCGTTCATCACCCCATGTGGTACATACTATTTTGTATGGATACCTTTCAGGTTCAAAAGCGCTTGTTCAACGTTTTCCCGAGCGGTCCAAATTGGTTTTGATCCCCAGCTCCATACAAATATGGAGGCTTACATGGATGACATAGTAGTCAAAACCAAGGACAGGGCCACGCTCGTGCAGGACCTGGAAGAAACTTTTGCAAACTTGCGCAGGATCAACCTCAAGCTCAACCCTGAGAAGTGCGTGTTCGGCATTTCGTTCGACAAGCTTCTTGGGTTCTTTGTGTCTCAATATGGAATCGAAGCAAATCTTGATAAGATCCAAGCAATTGAGCAGATTGAAGGGCCAAGACGGGTCAAAGATGTCCGAAGGCTTGCTGGCTGCGTCGCCGTCCTGAGCAGCTTCATCTCTAAATCTTCCTAGCATGCCCTCCCCTTTTTAAAAATTCTGAAAAAGGCGGGTCTGATGAAGTGGACCCCGGAGACAGAGGTAGCACTAAGGACTTAAAGAGATACCTCTCCTCTACACTAATATTGGTCGCTCCCAAGCCACAAGAGCCGTTGCTGCTATACCTAGTGGCAACAAATCAAGTGGTCAGTGCTGCACTAGTGGCGCAGAGAGAAGTTGAGGAAGAGGAAATAGCAGTGACAAGGCCCCTAGGAGAGGAACTGGACCCGGCAGGATCTGACCCCGGCAAGGGAGAGCCCCCGGCAGGATCCGATCCCGGCAAGGCAGTGTCTGCGCAAGTAAGTGAAGTAAAGCAGAAGAAGATGATGATGATGCAACACCTAGTCTACTTTGTCAGCTCCCTCTTGCAGGGGGCTAGATTAAGGTATTCTGGGATGCGGAAATTGCTTTTCGGCCTCCTTATGTCCTGGAGAAAGCTGCATCATTATTTCCAACCACATGAAGTCATCATCGTCACACGCCTCCCTTTGCAAAGGATCTTGCATAACTCAAATGCAACCGGGAGGATTGTGGAGTGGGCGTTGGAGTTGTCAAGCTTTGACCTTAAGTTCAAGAGCACCTCAACGATCAAGAGCAGAGACTTGGCGGAAGTCATAGCAGAATGGACATCCACGCCAGACGAAGAAGTTCAAGAAACCACCCTTCCCGGCAGAGAGGCAAGTAGTCATTGGATTATGTACTTTGATGGAGCCTTCTCTTTACAAGGTAAAGGTGCCGGCGTGTTGCTCACCGCGCCCACCGGAGAATGCCTCAAGTACGTGATTCAGATGCACTTCCCCCAGGAGAGGTTGAAAAACAGCACCGCAGAATACGAGGGGCTGCTCGGCGATCTCAGGATCAGGTAGCTTATTATCAGAGGAGATTCACAACTTGTCGTCAGGAAAGTTAACAAGGATTATCAGTGCCGCTGATGGAGGCTTAATTGGATGAAGAGAGGAAGTGTTGGGGAACATAGTAATTTCAAAAAAATTCCTACGCACACGCAAGATCATGGTGATGCATAGCAACGAGAGGGGAGAGTGTTGTCCATGTACCCTCGTAGACCGAAAGCGAAAGCGTTACAAGAACGCGGTTGATGTAGTCGTACGTCTTCACGGCCCGACCGATCAAGCACCGAAACTACGACACCTCCGAGTTCTAGCATATGTTCAGCTCGATGACGATCCCCGGACTTCGATCCAGTAGGGTGTCGGGGAAGAGTTCCGTCAGCACAACGGCGTGGTGACGATCTTGATGTTCTACCGTCGCAGGGCTTCTCCTAAGCACCGCTACAATATTATCAAGGACTATGGTGGAGGGGGGCACCGCACACGGCTAAGAGATCTTGGAGATCAATTGTTGTGTCTTAGAGGAGCCCCCCTGCCCTGTATATAAAGGAGCCAAGGGGGAGGGCCGGCCGGCCAAGGAGGGCGCGCCAAGGGGGATTCCTACTCCCACCGGGAGTAGGACTCCCTTCTTTCCTAGTTGGAGAAGGAGAAGGGGGGAAGGAGGAGGAAGGGGAAATGGAAAGGGGGGCGCCGCCCCCCTATCCTTGTCCTATTCAGACTAGGGGGGAGGGGGCGCGGCCAGCCCCTTGCCTCCTCTCTTCCTCTCCACTAGGGCCCATGTAGGCCCATTAAGCCCCCGGGGGGTTCCGGTAACCTCCCGGTACTCCGCTAAAATCCCGATTTCACCCGGAACACTTCCGATATCTAAATATAGGCTTACAATATATCAATCTTCATGTCTCGACCATTTCGAGACTCCTTGTCATGTCCGTAATCTCATTCGGGACTCCGAACAAACTTCAGTACATCAAAACTCATAAACTCATAATATAACTGTCATCGAAACCTTAAGCGTGCGGACCCTACGGGTTCGAGAACTATGTAGACATGACCTAGAACTGTTTCCAGTCAATAACCAATACCGGAACCTGGATGCTCATATTGGCTCCTACATATTCTATGAAGATCTTTATCGGTCAAACCGCATAACAACATACGTTGTTCCCTTTGTCATCTGTATGTTACTTGCCCGAGATTTGATCGTCGGTATCCAATACCTAGTTCAATCTCGTTACCGACAAGTCTCTTTACTCGTTACGTAATACATCATTCCGTAACTAACTCATTAGCTACATTGCTTGCAAGGCTTATAGTGATGTGCATTACCGAGAGGGCCGAGAGATACCTCTCCGACAATCGGAGTGACAAAACCTAATCTCGAAATATGCCAACTCAACATGTACCTTGGGAGACACCTGTAGAGCTCCTTTATAATCACCCAGTTACATTGTGACATTTGGTAGCACACAAAGTGTTCCTCCGGTAAACGGGAGTTGCATAATCTCATAGTTGTAGGAACTTTGTATAAGTCATGAAGAAAGCAATAGGAACATACTAAACATCAAGTGCTAAGCTAACAGAATGGGTCAAGTCAATCACGTCATTCTCCTAATGATGTGATCTCGTTAATCAAATGACAACACATGTCTATGGTTAGGAAACATAACCATCTTTGATTAATGAGCTAGTCAAGTAGAGGCATACTAGTGACGTTAAGTTTGTCTATGTATTCACACATGTATTATGTTTCCGGTTAATACAATTCTAGCATGAATAATAAACATTTATCATGATATGAGGAAATAAATAATAACTTTATTATTTCCTCTAGGGCATATTTCCTTTATTATTTCCTCTAGGGCATATTTTCTTCAGTCTGTCACTTGCACTAGAGTCAATAATCTAGATTACACAGTAATGATTCTAACACCCATGGAGTCTTGGTGCTGATGATGTTTTGCTCATGGAAGAGGCTTAGTCAACAGGTCTGCAACATTCAGATCCGTATGTATCTTGAAAATCTCTATGTCTCCCACCTGGACTTGGTCCAGGATGGAATTGAAGCGTCTCTTGATGTGCTTGGTCCTCTTGTGAAATCTGGATTCCTTTGCCAAGGCAATTGCACCAGTGTTGTCACAGAAGATCTTCATTGGTCCCGATGCACTAGTTATGACACCTAGATCGGAAATGAACTCCTTCATCCAGACTCCTTCATTTGTTGCTTCCGAAGCAACTATGTACTCCGCTTCGCATGTAGATCCCGCCATGACGCTTTCTTTAGAACTGCACCAACTTACAGCTCCACCGTTTAATAAAAACACGTATCCGGTTTGCGATTTAGCATCGTCCGGATCAGTGTCAAAGCTTGCATCGACGTAACCATTTATGACTAGCTCTTTGTCACCTCCATAAACGAGAAACATATCCTTAGTCCTTTTCAGGTATTTCAGGATATTCTTGACCGCTGTCCAGTGATCCACTCCTGGATTACTTTGGTACCTACCTGCCAAGCTTATTGCTAAGCATACGTCAGGTCTGGTACATAGCATTGCATACATGATAGAGCCTATGGCTGAAGCATAGGGAACATCTTTCATTTTCTCTCTATCTTCTGCTGTGGTCGGGCATTGAGTCTGACTCAACTTCACACCTTGTAATACAGCCAAGAACCCTTTCTTTGCATGGTCCATTTTGAACTTTTTCAAAACTTTATCAAGGTATGTTCTTTGTGAAAGTCCAATTAAGTGTCTTGATCAATCTCTATAGATCTTGATGCCCAATATGTAAGCAGCTTCACCGAGGTCTTTCATTGAAAAACTTTTATTCAAGTATCCCTTTATGCTATCCAGAAATTCTATATCATTTCCAATTAACAATATGTCATCTACATATAATATCAGAAATGCTACAGAGCTCCCACTCACTTTCTTGTAAATACATGCTTCTCCAAAAGTCTGTATAAAACATATGCTTTGAACACACTATCAAAGCATTTATTCCAACTCCGAGATGCTTGCACCAGTCCATAAATGGAACGCTGGAGCTTGCACACTTTGTTAGCACCTTTTGGATCGACAAAACCTTCCGGTTGCATCATATACAACTATTCTTCCAGAAATCCATTCAGGAATGCAGTTTTGACATCCATTTGCCCAATTTCATAATCATAAAATGCGACAATTGCTAACATGATTCAGACAGACTTAAGCATCGCTACGGGTGAGAAAGTCTCATCGTAGTCAACTCCTTGAACTTGTCGAAAACCTTTCACAACAAGTCGAGCTTTGTAGACAGTTACATTACCATTAGCGTCAGTCTTCTTCTTGAAGATCCATTTATTTTCGATGGCTTGCCGATCATCGGGCAAGTCAACCAAAGTCCATACTTTGTTCTCATACATGGATCCCATCTCAGATTTCATGGCCTCAATAAGGGAGCAGGTACAGTTACCTCGTCAAGTTCTACTTTCCTCCCACTCACTTCTTTCGAGAGAAACTCCTTCTCTAGAAAGGATCCGAATTTAGCAACAAAAATCTTGCCTTCAGATCTGTGAAATAAGGTGTACCCAATAGTCTCTTTTGGGTATCCTATGAAGACACCTTTCTCCGATTTGGGTTCGAGCTTATCTGGTTGAAGTTTCTTCACATAAGCATCACAGACCCATACTTTAAGAAACGACAACTTTTGTTTCTTGCCAAACCATAGTTCATAAGGCGTCGTCTCAACGGATTTTGATGGTGCCCTATTTAACGTGAATGCGGTCATCTCTAAAGCATAACCCCAAAACGATAGCGGTAAATCAGTAAGAGACATCATAGATCGCACCATATCTAGTAAAGTACGATTACGATGTTCGGACACACCATTTCGTTGTGGTGTTCCGGGTGGCGTGAGTTGCGAAACTATTCCGCATTTTTTCAAATGTAAACGAAACTCGTAACTCAAATATTCTCCTCCACGATCAGATCGTGGAAATTTTATTTTCTTGTTACGATGATTTTCCACTTCACTCTGAAATTCTTTGAACTTTTCAAATGTTTCAGACTTGTGTTTCATCAAGTAGATATACCCATATCTGCTCAAATCATCTGTGAAGGTGAGAAAATAACGATACCCACTGCGAGCCTCAATATTCATTGGACCACATACATCAGTATGTATGATTTCCAACAAATCAGTTGCTCGCTCCATAGTTCCGGAGAACGGCGTTTTAGTCATCTTGCCCATGAGGCACGGTTCGCAAGTACCAAGTGATTCATAATCAAGTGATTTCAGAAGTCCATCAGTATGGAGTTTCTTCATGCACTTTATACCGATATGACCCAAACGGCAGTGGCACAAATAAGTTGCACTATCATTATCAACTCTGCATCTTTTGGCTTCAACATTATGAATATATGTATCACTACTATCGAGATTCAATAAAAATAGACCACTCTTCAAGGGTGCATGACCATAAAAGATATTACTCATATAAATAGAACAACCATTATTCTCTGATTTAAATGAATAACCGTCTCGCATCAAACAAGATCCAGATATAATGTTCATGCTTAACGCTGGCACCAAATAACAATTATTTAGGTCTAAAACTAATCCTGATGGTAGATGTAGAGGTAGCGTGCCGACATCGATCACGTCGACTTTGGAACCATTTCCCACGCGCATCATCACCTCGTCCTTAGCCAATATTCGCTTAATCCGTAGTCCCTGTTTCGAGTTGCAAATATTAGCAACAGAACTAGTATCAAATACCCAGGTGCTACCGCGAGCATTAGTAAGGTACACATCAATAACATGTATATCACATATACCTTTGTTCACTTTGCCATCCTTCTTATCTGCCAAATACTTGGGGCAGTTTCGCTTCCAGTGTCCAGTATGCTTGCAGTAGAAGCACTCAGTCTCAGGCTTAGGTCCAGACTTGGGTTTCTTCTCTTGAGCAGCAACTTGTTTGCTGTTCTTTTTGAAGTTTCCCTTCTTCTTCCCTTTGCCCTTTTTCTTGAAACTGGTGGTCTTGTTGACCATCAACACTTGATGCTCCTTCTTGATTTCTACCTCCGCAGCCTTTAGCATTGCGAACAGCTCGGTAATAGTCTTGTTCATCCCTTGCATATTATAGTTCATCACGAAGCTCTTGTAGCTTGGTGGCAGTGATTGAAGAATTCTGTCAATGACACTATCATCAGGAAGATTAACTCCCAGTTGAATCAAGTGATTATTATACCCAGACATTTTGAGTATGTGTTCACTGACAGAATTATTCTCCTCCATCTTACAGCTAAAACTTATTGGAGACTTCATATCTCTCAATCCGGGC
Organism: Triticum aestivum; assembly: GCF_018294505.1. Classification (NCBI taxonomy): domain Eukaryota; kingdom Viridiplantae; phylum Streptophyta; class Magnoliopsida; order Poales; family Poaceae; genus Triticum; species Triticum aestivum. The sequence continues at coordinate 370,412,444 of NC_057801.1, read as the reverse complement.
ATTTTCTTGAAAACTTCAACTCTTGGAACATCTCATATGCTCCATGACGTTCAAAACGTCGTTGAAGACCCGGTTCCAAGCCGTAAAGCATGGCACTCTAAACTATCGAGTAGTCATCAGCTTTGCTTTGCCAGACGTTCTTAACTTCGTCAGTTGCATCTGCAGCAGGCTTGGCACCCAGCGGTGCTTCCAGGACATAATTCTTCTGTGCAGCAATGAGGATAATCCTCAAGTTACGGACCTAGTCCGTGTAATTGCTACCATCATCTTTCAACTTATCTTTCTCAAGGAACGCATTAAAATTCAATGGAACAACATCACGAGCCATCTATCTACAACAAACATAGACAAGCAAAATACTATCAGGTACTAAGTTCATGATAAATTTAAGTTCAATTAATCATATTACTTAAGAACTCCCACTTAGACAGATATCTCTCTAGTCATCTAAGTGATCACGTGATCCATATCAACTAAACCATGTCCAATCATCACGTGAGATGGAGTAGTTTCAATGGTGAACATCACTATGTTGCTCATATCTACTATATGATTCACGTTCGACCTTTCGGTCTCCATGTTCCGAGGCCATATCTGTATATGCTAGGTTCGTCAAGTTTAACCTGAGTATTCCGCGTGTGCAACTGTTTTGCACCCGTTGTATTTGAATGTAGAGCCTATCACACCTGATCATCACGTGGTGTCTCAGCTTGAAGAACTTTCACAACGGTGCATACTCAGGGATAACACTTCTTGATAATTAGTGAGAGATCATCTTAAAATGCTACCGTCAATCAAAGCAAGATAAGATGCATAAAGGATAAACATCACATGCAATCAATATAAGTGATATGGTATGGCCATCATCATCATGTGCTTGTGATCTCCACCTCCGAAGCACCGTCATGATCACCATCGTCACCGGCGCGATACTTTGATCTCCATCGTAGCATCGTTGTCGTTTATGCCATCTATTGCTTCTACGACCATCGCTACCTCTTAGTGATAAAGTAAAGCAATTACAGGGCGTTTGCATTTCATACAATAAAGCGACAACCATATGGCTCCTGCCAGTTGCCGATAACTTCGGTTACAAAACATGATCATCTCATACAATAAAATATAGCATCACGTCTTGACCATATCACATCACAACATGCCATGCAAAAACAAGTTAGAAGTCCTCTACTTCATTGTTGCAAATTTTACGTGGCTGCTATGGGCTGAGCAAGAACCGTTCTTACCTACGTATCAAAACCACAACAATAGTTTGTCAAGTTAGTTTTGTTTTAACCTTCACAAGGACCGGGCGTAGCCACACTCGGTTCAACTAAAGTGACAGAGATAGACACCCGCCAGCCACCTTTAAGCACGAGTGCTCGTAACGGTGAAACCAGTCTCGCGTAAGCGTACGCGTAATGTCGGTCCGGGCCGCTTCATCTCACAATACCGCTGAACCAAAGTATGACATGCTGGTAAGCAGTATGACTTGTATCGCCCACAACTCACTTGTGTTCTACTCGTGCATATGACATCTACGCATAAAACCAGGCTCGGATGCCACTGTAGGGGAACGTAGTAATTTCAAAAAAAATCCTACGCACACGTAAGATCATGGTGATGCATAGCACCAAGAGGGGAGAGTGTTGTCCACGTACCCTCGTAGACCAAAAGAGGAAGTGTTAGAACAATGCGGTTAATGAAGTCGTATGTCTTCACGGCCCGACCGATCAAGCACCGAAACTACGACACCTCCGAGTTCTAGCACACGTTCAGCTCGATGACGATCCCCGGACTCCGATCCAGCAGGGTGTTGGGGAAGAGTTCTGTCAGCACAACGGCGTGGTGACGATCTTGATGTTCTACCGTCGCAGGGCTTCGCCTAAGCACCGCTACAATATTATCGAGGACTATGGTGGACGGGGGCACCGCACACGGCTAAGAGATCTTGGAGATCAATTGTTGTGTCTTAAAGGTGCCCCCCTGCCCCCGTATATAAAGGAGCCAAGGGGGAGGGGCGGCCGGCCAAGGAGGGCGCGCCAAGGGGGAGTCCTACTCCCATCGGGAGTAGGACTCCCTTCTTTCCTAGTTGGAGAAGGAGAAGGGGGGAAGGAGGAGGAAGGGGAAAGGAAAGGGGGGTGCCGCCCCCCTTTCCTTGTCCTATTCAGACTAGGGGGGAGGGGGCGCGGCAGCCCCTTGCATCCTCTCTTCCTCTCCACTAGGGCGCATGTAGTCCCATTAAGCCCCCGGGGGGTTCTGGTATCCTCCCGGTACTCCGGTAAAATCCCGATTTCACCCGGAACACTTCCGATATCCAAATATAGGCTTCCAATATATCAATCTTCATGTCTCGACCATTTCGAGACTCCTCGTCATGTCCGTAATCTCATTCGGGACTCCGAACAAACTTTGGTACATCAAAACTCATAAACTCATAATATAGCTGTCATCGAAACCTTAAGCGTGCGGACCCTACGGGTTCGAGAACTATGTAGACATGACCTAGAACTATTTCTGGTCAATAACCAATAGCGGAACCTGGATGCTCATATTGGCTCCTACATATTCTACGAAGATCTTTATCGGTCAAACCGCATAACAACATACGTTGTTGCCTTTGTCATCGGTATGTTACTTGCCCGAGGTTCGATCGTCGGTATCCAATACCTAGTTCAATCTCGTTACCGACAAGTCTCTTTACTCATTACGTAATACATCATTCCTTAACTAACTCATTAGCTACATTGCTTGCAAGGCTTATAGTGATGTGCATTACTGAGAGGGCCTAAAGATACCTCTCTGACAATCGGAGTGACAAAACCTAATCTCGAAATATGCCAACTCAACATGTACCTTGGAGACACCTGTAGAGCTTCTTTATAATCACCCAGTTACATTGTGACGTTTGGTAGCACACAAAGTGTTCCTCCGGTAAACGGGAGTTGCATAATCTCATAGTTGTGGGAACTTTGTATAAGTCATGAAGAAAGCAATAGCAACATACTAAACGATCAAGTGCTAAGCTAACGGAATGGGTCAAGTCAATCACGTCATTCTCCTAATGATGTGATCCCGTTAATCAAATGACAACACATGTCTATGGTTAGGAAACATAACCATCTTTGATTAATGAGCTAGTCAAGTAGAGGCATACTAGTGACGTTAATTTTGTCTATGTATTCACACATGTATTATGTTTCCGGTTAGTACAATTGTAGCATGAATAATAAACATATATCATGATATGAGTAAATAAATAATAACTTTATTATTGCTTCTAGGGCATATTTCCTTCAGGAAGTTGGAAGAGCGCTTTGACGGTCTGCAAGCGGAGCATGTTCCTCGGGCAGAGAACAACATTGCCGACGACTTGTCAAAGCGCGCCGCCCTCAAGCTACCTGTGGAACCAGGTAACTTTGTGCTCCAATTGACTCTGCCATCTGTAGAACCCTCAGCAGGACAGAACAAGCGAAAGAAGGCGGGGCCCGGTAAGTACTTTCTCGCAGAGCTCCCAGGAGCTGCCGGCAAATAAGTTGCCGGGTACCCCAAGCTTGCCGAGGGCCAGCAGCCTCCGGCGGGCCCCGAAGCCCCCGCCATCGAAGCAGCTGCCCCCGCGGCAGAAGACGTGCCTCTGGTCCTTGCCGTCGAGCCTCAGGCTCCAGCATGGGCACAACATACAGTCCGTTTCCTCCAAACAGGGGAGCCCCCTGAGGAGCAAGAAGAAGCAGAGAAAGTAGCCCGTCGGTCTAGCATGTACCAGTTTGTGGATGATGTCCTTTATTGAAGAAGGCCAAATGTCATGAAATTGAAGTGTATTCCTCAGGAGGAAGGATTGGAGCTGTTGGCAGAGATACATGGAGGCATATGTGGCTCCCACATAGGGTCAAGATCCCTTGTCGGCAAGGCATTCCGGCAAGGTTTCTTCTGGCCCACTGCCCTCCAGGATGCAACGGCCCTTGTAACCAGGTATGAAGCGTGCCAGTTCATTCAAAGAAGCTTCATCAACCAGCTCAAGCCCTTCAAACAATCGCCCTCTCCTGGCCATTTTTGGTCTGGGGGCTCAACATACTGGGCCACTTTCCCCATGCTGTCTGGGGCTTTGAGTACTTGTACGTCACGATTGACAAGTTCACAAAGTGGCCGGAAGTGGAACCGATGAGGAAGGTGACAGCACAGTCGGCCGTCAAGTTCTTTAAGGGACTTGTTTGATGTCTTGGTGTGCCAAACAGAGTTGTCACCGACAACAGCACATAGTTCACGAGCCGCACCTTCATGCAGTATATCCAGGACCTTGGTAGCAAGGTATGCTTCACTTTTGTTCCTCATCCAAGGAGCAATGGCCAAGCGGAAAGGGCAAATACTGCAGTGTTGCGAGGTCACAAAACAAGAACCTTCGATAAGCTGCACAAGTGCGTAAGGCATTAGATTGATGAATTGCCAACGGTTCTTTGGTCAATCAGAATGACACCAAATCGAGCCACTGGCCAGACACCCTTTGCCCTGCTTTACGGGGCAGAAGCAGTTCTCCCCACTGAACTCATATACGGGTCACCTCGAGTGTTCGCTTATGATGAGCTTGAGCAAGAGCAGTTGCGCCAAGATGATGCAACACTCCTTGAGGAAGATTGTCTTCGAGCTACTATGCGAGCTGCTCGCTATCATCAAGCCTTATAGCCACAAGGTTCACGCCCGAAGCCTTGAGGAAGGTGACCTTGTTCTTCGGCGAGCTCAGTCCGCCAAGAATTCAAACAAGTTGACGCAGAAGTGGGAAGGCCCCCATCGGGTGATACGAGTCACCAGGCCTGGCGCAGTCCACCTGGAGACCGAAGATGGCATTCCAGTAAGCAACTCCTGGAATATCAAACATCTTCACAAGTTTTACCATAGGGCGCGGTTGCCGGGAGCTCCGGCAACCCCCTTTTGTACTAGCCTTGCCGCAAGGCATGTAACACTATGTATAGAGCCAGGCGCAGATCCTGCGTGCAGCCTGATAGTTTTTAGCTTGTAGAGTTTCCTGCTAGTTTACATGTTTATATATACTAGCAAATATGCCCGTGCGTTGCAACGGGAGACAAAAAATTATGCTAACCAACTAAGTCTGACTCAATATCCTGATATATGAGCGTACTCTATTTTAACACAGTGGCTCGCCATGTTGCCATTTATTTATTTTCTCACCCTACCTGATGATGGTCGTGATCTCCACGAGATCACAATGCATTTGACGCGGTAAATCCCAAGGCTATGAGTTTGCCAGTGCATGTCACACTTGTTATTATGTTGCGCAAGGGAACGTTTAAAACTTTATAAGCAAATCTCATTGACCCCGAACTACTCCCAACGCCAAGACATATAAAGACTTCTGAAAAACTAATCAAATCCTAGACATAAAATACTTTTGAATCAATGAATAGTTTTTTGAATTGACAATTTTTTTTTTGAATTTTTTTATTTTCTCAACAAAATCATGAACATTAGTTTGTTTACAAAAAACTTTAAATGTATGAATCGGTTTCGAATTCATTAACATTTTTTCACTCAACAAACTTTTTTTGAATCTATTAACTTTTTAAAAAAATTAGGGAACGCATTTTTAAAAACAAATATTTATTTTTATTTTTGTGAACATTTTCTAAAATGTCATAGACAACTTTTTCCAGTTCCTCAAATATGTTTTAAATACACAATCATTTTTTCAAAATCATGAACATGATTTTATTTCCCGACAATTTTTTCCAAATTGTGATTTTTTTTATAATTGTACGAACAGTTTTGCAAAACCTTCAACATTTTTTGAATCTGTTAAAAATTTATGTTTTTCTAAACATTTTTAATTCACATATATTTTATGATTTCTCAAACATTTTTTTTAAACTAGCAACTTTTAGAATATTAAAATCCCGAATTAATTTAAAGAAGGAAGAAACCAGAATGAGAAAAGAAAAGACAAAAAAAGTAAAATAAAAAAAACAGGGGAGTAGAGCCTAGCACATGGGCCGACCCATGAATGCATACATGGTGGGTAGGGCATGCGTGAGAAAATCATGTCGGGAAATATTTTTTTTATTTTTGTGAACATTTTCTAAAATGTCATAGACAGTTTTTTTCAGTTCCCCAAATATGTTTTAAATACACAATCATCTTTTCAAAATCATGAACATGATTTTATTTCCCGACAATTTTTTCCAAATTGTGATTTTTTTATAATTGTACGAACAGTTTTGCAAAACCATCAACATTTTTTGAATCTGCAAAAAATTATGTTTTTCTAAATTTTCTTAATTCACATATATTTTATGATTTCTCAAACATTTTTTTAAACTCGCAACTTTTAGATTATTAAAATCCCGAATTAATTTAAAGAAGGAAGAAACCAGAATGAGAAAATAAAAGACAAAAAGGTAAAATTAAAAAACAGGGGAATAGAGCCCAGCACATGGGCCGACCCATGAATGCATACATGGTGGGTAGGGCATGCGTGAGAAAAGAAAGCTTGAAATTGAGGAGGCTGGGGATCGAACCCTGGTCTCGTCGCTACAGGAGCCATCGACCTACCACTTTGCTCCGCACCGGTCTGTGACTTTTACTCGTCGTGCCGCTCTAAAACAACAAAAAAGGCGGCAATTTTTGGTCCGGAAAATTGAATGGTTTTTCTCACTTACGGGTGTCATTGATGGGATAATTTTTACCAACTTGGAGGGTAATTTTAATGATGAACGACCAGAAGCGATAGCCGCCTTATTAGTAGGTAAAGATGTATACATGCGTACCTGCCCAGGATATTGTGCTAGCTTATATTCTAACAGGTGTTGGGAAAACGCTAGGGCTCCATGCCCCTGTCCTCTCTTCCTTCTGGCCGCAATGACAACGCACTGGCAAGAAATTAAGAAGACTGCTTGGCGCGGCGTCTCCATCAACAACTTAATCAGATAAAGTTCCTCCCTTTCCCATTCATGTTCGTAATTTGTGACTTGCGCATTAGAAAACCTCGTCACTCTGTCTAGACTGGGATGCTCCCATCCCCGACTCGAACGCTGCTTCTGTCGGGGTAGTTGCAGTAACCTTGGGCAAAAGAAGAGTTTGGCAGGGGGCAGGACACTGCGCATGTAACCCGGCAGATGTGATTCTCCGGCAGGCACAGGAGCGCCGGCAAGGTAGCTTGCCAGGGAGATTCATTTATTTTCATTAAAGGGGCACTTTGCCTCTGCACGAACATATAGGTGCATGAGTTCCTGGCGAAAGCTCATCTTTTTCATTGATATGCTGATGCAAGTACAAATATTACAGAACATTAACATGGGCTCAGTAGAGTACATTTCCTAGAAAATTAAGATTTGGCAAGTGCCGACAAATTGAGAAAGAGATAAGTGTCCCATAATCCCCGTTCTTGCCCCATTCCTCTCCAGGCACTACAGGGCGCACAAGGTGACGGGCATGGGGAACTGGGCGGTGGAGAGTTGATGAGGAAGCCCACCAACCACTGTCACCAAGGACAGCAGGACGAGGCCCCCGGCAAGGCATGTTGCCGGGGGAGGGAGCGGGCTAGACGATGGTGCGGCCACTGGCGGTCAGCCGGAGTCGGAGTGATCGTCCTCCCGCCTATTGCCGTCGTCATCGCTGGCACTGTCCTCCACGCCGCTGTCGCTCGAGGAGGAGCTTTCGTCGTTGGTGGAACTATCCATGCAACACCCTAGGCGAATTTCGGAGTTCCCGAAGACCTTGACGGAGAGCAGGCCGCTCTCCATTAACTTAAAATGGAGAACGTGCCCCTCCGTCAAGCTGTAGGCACATGCAAAAGTCTTCCACCCGTGGTGAAGATACATGACGCGAGGGCAAGAAAACTCAATGTCAGCCCATATGTTGCCATTCCCACAACCCCTCATGTGAAGCCTCAAGGACTGCGGGGATTCCCGCACCATCACTCGGGTGAACGGGGTCGGAAGCCGGAGGCGACTACGCACGGCCCTATACAGCCTGATGAAGAACTCATAGGGCTGGTCCCCGATGTGGCCACCCATCGGAGGTGGGGCCGCCGGCGGAGGCGCGGCTGGAACACTGCCCCGTCCACCTCCTCCCTGGGCGCCGCGACGGCCTCGGCCTCGCCCCCTTCCTCTTCCCCTTGTGGTAGGTTCTGCCATCGGAGGCTCCAGAGGAGGAGGGACGCTCTGTCGAGCTGAAGTCCTCGTCACCCGCACCGAAGCGCCAGCATGCCCTCTCACCATGGCAAGTCAGAGGGAGATGGCAAGAGAGGGGAGAAAGGAGGGCGAGTGTGGAGAAGCGCCGTCCATCTCCCCATTTATAGAAGAGCAAGGCTAGAGCTTGGCCACTATCACAGCCCTAGCATTGCTTGTAACTAGTTGCTTTAAAGCATTCATGCATCATGTTAAATTTCTGAAAGTTGAACTGAGGAATTTTGGAAGCCTCAAAAAATTTAATAAAAGAAGGGAAAACCCCCTAAAATCTCATTCATTGTTTCCAAAATGCTCTTCTTAAATGTTTGATATTTTTGGCAAGGGTTGTGGTCCCAACCAAAATATTGAACATTTTTAAGGACTTAATTTCCGGACTTTGAATTTAAATCATTAGCTATTTGAATTTGAATTATATTCATATAATTAGAATATAATTTCAAATACCCCTGAAATATTTTATGAGCTTTTGGAAAAGTCCATCTAGCAAACTAAAAATATTCAGAGGAGTTTTTGGCATTGTTTGAATTGTTTTAAATTCAAAATAGTGGCAAAAGATTAAGTAAATAAATAGAAAACAGAAAACAATAAAAGAACAGAAACTCACCTGTAACTTACCTGGCATTCTAGCCCACCTGGCGGCCCATCTGAGCTGGCCGGCTCAGCCCACCTCCTCCCCTCTGTCATCTTCTCCCCCTCGCCCCAAAGCAGCTGAGTGCCCGGCATGCCGCCGCGCGCCACCACCTCCTCCCTGCTTATCTGCCTCTCCCCGGCCCCTCTAGCGACGCCAGGAGATGCCCCGGAGCCACCTCGACCTCCCCTCTCACTACAAAAAAATACACTTCCGTGATGATACATGTTTGTCACAGTAGGTCGCGTTTTTTGTCATGCATGTACATCCATGACAAATTTATGACAGAATCAAGATAGTCATACCTATGATGTCGTAGAAGTGTTCCATGACATTACCAAAATTATCATCACGGAAGTGTCCACTTCCATGACGATAAATCGCGCGTCACAGAAGTGCTTTCGTCAAGGGTGACCGACACATGGCATCCACTATAACGGAACGCGTTTAAGCTATCGGGTCGGGTTTTGGATCCGATAACCCATTAACAGCCCCGACCAATGGGGATTTTCCACGTGTAAAATCGTCATTGGCTGGAGGAAACACGTGTCAGCTCATTGTTGGGACAGATGTCATCCACTCATTGGACAGAAGGCGCCTATGATACGTCGACATGTGGCACGGCCCAACAGAGGCCCATTCCTGTGAAAAGGCCGGCCTGTTTGACTTGGTCAAAAGGTGACGGACCGGCCCATGGAAAGCCTGTTAACGGCTTGTTCGCATATAACCCATTTACAGCTCGCTAATCGAAGGCCTGTTATGCCCTACCCGAATTAGGCCCAGTAGCGTCATCTCGGCCACCCAATATGATTCCAGCCTGTTTTCACTTCTGGCCCATGTATGGCCCATGACTTCTTTCGGCCCATATGAGGCCCTATGTAACTCTTGGCCTATTAACGGCCCGTGGTGAAACTGGCCCGCAATGAACAGTGTATCACTTTAGACCCATTAACGGCCCGTGGTGAAACTGGCCCGTAATGAACAGTGTATCACTTTATACCCATTAATGGCCCATTATTCAGTTGGGCCGTTTCCAGCCCATGTTATCTTTCGGCCTTCTCAGAGCCCATTTATTCTTGGGCTCATTTCGAGCATTCGTTTACTTACGGCCCGTTACTGTCATTTTCTGCTTGTGGGCCAAATTCAGCCCGTGGTTACAGTCGGCCCGTTTGTGGTCCGTTAATACATTGGGCCTTTTTCATAGCGTCATCAAATACAGCCTATTAACGATGGCCCGTTATGGTCGGCCCATGAACGGATGATTCCAACTCTAGCCCGTTTACGGCCATAATATGGCCTGTTATTGGCCCATGTTTGACCAATCGATCATACGGCCCGTATAAGGCCCATTGATGATACGGCCCGTAGAAGGACCATTGATGATACGGCCCGTAGAAGGCCCATTGTTTCTATGGCCCGTAGAAGGCCTACTATTTCTATGACCCATAGCAGGCCCACTGTTTCTACGTCCCGTAGGAGGCCCAGTGTCACTACAGTAAATATTAGCACATGGTTATTGTGGCCTAGTTTTAAAAAATAGGTTATTGCAGCCACTAGCAAACCGTGGAAAAAGAACTGCACTGACTACAAGCAAACAAATAAACAAGACAACAAGGAAATAAATAAGCAAGCAACTTATGCTAGGCTATCACGGCTATTACACATATTACATCCAATGGGCATCAAAGTTCACCACCAGTGCAAATATAGGGAACACAACAACATATAAACGCCGCAGCAAAACAAGTTCAGAACTGAAACCACTTCTGAAGAGTTCAAGAAACAATATCCTGGGTACCCATAATGCAAGCTTATTAACTTTCTCTTGTTTGGCGCTTAAATCCTCCAGCGCTTGCTGTTGCACAAGAAAGTACACATCTGAATTCTGCAGGGACTTCCTCAGTCCTTCGGCTTCTTGCCGCAGCACAGCTGACTAATGCCTTTCAGCTTGTAGCTGAAACTGAAGAAGCCGAAGTGATTCAGGCAGCGAGTTCGAAGAGCTTGTGCCAGCGGTACTGGCCAGTAACTCGAACACTACATCAACGCAGGACTGTGGGGTTTTCTCACTATCTACAAGATCGTTTTTATCACCTTTCTTGGAGACCAACAGGGTTGTCTCACTATCTTGACACTTATCTGCATTACTTTCTCTACCATTGCATAGTGGGGTGGTCTTCTCCAATATTCTGTGTGCATACTACAAGAGAAACAAGCAGACACATCACAGGTTTAGCTTGTAGTATACCAAACTCATTTTGGTAAACCGGTTCAGTAGTAAGGTGGACAGGATAATAACATGAAACAAACATATATCTATGTACTATGGTCACTGTATTGTCCATATCATTCTAGTTTATGTTCCCTAATCAAGATAGAGACACAGTTCAACTCATATATTTTTAAGACACAACAGCATAGACAGAATATAAGTGTGAGAAACTACACAGCATTGGCATCACTTGTAATGTGCATCACATGAGAACATAACTGTTTATACAACTTAAACTGAAATCAACATAGAGCAAGAAGTTAGAACAACAATCCAGTTAAAGAAATAGGTTTAAAACATACCTGTTGCGCCATTGGAGTTTCAATTGGATCCTTCAAATTCAAAAGTAGTTGGTATGAGTAAATACAGTGATGCAACAACAAAGGAGTATGGACCATAGCTACGGAATCTGACCTGAGAACAGTTGCTCTTCTGCTTTAAACGTGGAGTTTGGGTTAGCTGTGGTGGTCTTCGTGCTTTGGGCACTGCAGTAGCTTTACAAACTGCTCGTGTGGGGGTACTCTATGGTGGACATGGTGCTTTGTCAACTATAAGTGGGTTACTATCCGCTGGGGTTGCGGTTAGATGGGTTGTAGCTGGTTCTCTGCCCAACGGTGTAAGTGTGCAATCTGGAAGAGTCTCGATTATGTGTGGTGGGGCTAGTTTGTGGGCCAGTACAACCATGGTTCTATCTGCATCGACGGGTAGCACTGTCTTTTGTGAAGAATGGGTTTTTGCTCCCTTAGATACTGCCATCACCCCCTCCAATTCAAATGGCTGATAAACAAGAAAAGAAATTGAACATACAGACATTGTATGATAGACAGATGTGGTAATTCACATATATGTTGTCTAACCAAACAGGACAGCATGACACAATTTCACATATATGATGCCTAACTAAACAGGATAGCATGACACAGTTTCAGATATATGATGGATAACTTAACAGGATATAATGGCATAATTCAACATATGATGAGTACCTAAATAGGATGACATGACAAAACTATATGATGTCTTTCTAAAATAGGTTGGGATGAAATAATTCACATACATGTTGTCTAAGTATACAGGATGGCATGATATAATTGACATAATTGATTCATATACTAAGCAGCTGGCACTCGCATGTATGATCTCTAAACTAAGCAGATAGAATTCAATATTGTGCATATGATGTCTAAACTAAGCAATGCAAGACACCATATGCATCATATGAGAAATATAAACATTGCAACTTAGAGCATACACCTCAGGTGGGATATAGGACTGGTCATCTGTCTCTGAATCCTCCTCTGAGGAGCTCCCTGTAACCATCGAGATATATGCTTCAACAGGTACCATTGCCTGCTCTGAAGACCTTGTTTTCACTCCAGATTTTTCCATAACCGGCTCAAATGGCTGATACACATGAAGAGTAGTTCAATATACACAGATTGTCGACAAATGGAATACGTAATGAAAAAAAAGATGGCATGAGATAATTCACATATATGATGCCTGGCTCCATGGCGGTGCATAATTCACATATATGATAACTGGCTGAAAAACATGGCATTGCATAATTCACATATCTGATATAGAAAGCAAACATGAGGCATTCACACAAAGCATGTCTAATCTAAGCAGATGGCATGGCAATGCAAGACACCATATGCATGATATGAGCAATATAACCCAGCCAAGTTAGAGCATGCACCTCGGGGGGGGGGGGATACGACTGGTCATCTCTCTCTGAATCCTCCTCTGAGGAGCTATCTGTAACCAGCAAGAAATCTGCATCGACAGGTAGCACTGACTGCTCAGAAGACCTTGTTTTCACTCCAGATTTTCCCATGACCGACTCAAATGGCTGATGCACAGAAGAGTAGATGAATGTATAAACATTGTTGACAAATGGAATACATTATGGAAAAAAATATGGCACGATACAATTCACATATACGATGACTGGCTAAACAGGATGGCATTGCATGATTCACGTATATGATGCCTGGCTAAAGAAGATGGCATTGCATAATTCCCATATACTCCCTCCGTTCCTAAATATTTGTCTTTTTAGAGATTTCAAATGGACTACCACATACGGATGTATATAGACATATTTTAGAGTGTAGATTCACTCATTTTGTTCCGTATGTAGTCACTTGTTGAAATCTCTAAAAAGACAAATATTTAGGAATGGTGGGAGTATGATATAGAAACCAAACAGGTGGCATTCACACAAAGCAAATCTAAACTAAGCTGATGACATATAAGATGTATAATGTAAGCAATGCAAGGCGCCATATGCATGATATGACCAACATCAGCATGCCAGGTTAGAGCAAACACCTCAGGTGGTAAACAGGCATGGTCGGCTCCTTCTGAATCTCCATCTGAACAGTTATCTTCCTCTGGAATACAATCTGGAAATGCAGGAGAGGGGGGGGGCACTTCGCCCACCATGGAGCAGCGTCTGCATGACATTATATTCGCACGCAACGGTCTTCTCTTTTTCTCTACATCTTCAGAATGATTGTATACAATATCTGACATGCATAATAAAAAAATAGTTAGATTTTGTAAGGCCTAAGGGGTGCATGCAAAAATCAAGACTGATGGTAGCAAACGAGTGGATGGATCCAAAACTAATGATAGCAGGTAGATTATAGCTTCAGTTTAAAAAGATAGACAATGGATCATCTATTGTTTGTTGCCCACCCAACATGAACCACATAGAAGACCCCAGATGAACCAGATAGTAGACAGATACTATTCATTGCTGGCTCGATATGAGACCCATGGGCAATTCAAAACTCAAGATTGAACGATAAAGTAGCAGGTAATAATAACCGATGTATAACGTAAGCAAACACGAAAGACTGCGACCTCTCTTCCGGAACTGTCTAGTCCTCAGGTTCATCTGCTCAGTCGATGATGGTAATGCAGTTGGCGTGGCTGCCGGCAACGGGGAAGATGATCTGAGGCGGCGAAAGAAAGTCTGCAGGGGGATCTCTGCTGCAGTGAACGCTTCTGTCGATGGTGCACCTCAGGTGGGGTGGATGACGGCACGGCAGGAGCAGGACATAACACACAGAGTTTTCTTTGACGCCAATCTGAAAATGAAGTAAATCTGTAAGGGCTCCTTAGAATTGGAGGATTCTATAAACGCAGGGACAGGAAAAACACAGGAATAGGATAGGAATGCACGTGCAAAACAGAGCATTTGGAAACATAGGATTTCAGTCAACCTGGGTGTTTGGCTCACATGAATTGGAAGAACAGAGGAATGGAGAAACAAAGTGATGCGACGAGTGTACAACCTCTTTGGCATAGCCTTGTGGACCTCAGCATCATTGGGTTGGACGTGGAGGATGGTGATGATGCTGGTGTGACTGTCGGAGGCGGGGAAGAAGATCCGAGGCCTCTGGAAACGGCACCGAGGGTACTGCTCCGCTGTGATGGACGGTTCCGTCGTTGGAGCAGCTCCGCTAAGGTGTACGGCGACGAGGCTGAAGCATGACAAGACAGACAACTTTAATCTGAAGTGGGACCCTAATATCATCTGCAATAGATGATGTAAAATACATCACCAAAAAGTGCTAGATGTAAAACGCATCAGCCGCGCCACGGCCGCTCCAATAGATGCTGTAAGTACTGTTCACTCTGAACTTAACTGAAGAAAATGAACTTCACAGTCGAAACTGAATTTTACTGTCGAAACTGATTGAACTAGTAACAGAGCATTGCAATAGATGTTTAGGGCGTTCGAGCACTAGTAGCAGAGAAGCAGTGATCTAAATCAGCAGACGCTCGAGCAGGGAACGCACTAGCAGAGAGCAAGTCGTGCAGTAGCACCACGAGCGAGTGCTAAGGCAGCAACTCCTGTAGCTACCGGAGGTCGTGCAGCAGCAGCAGCACCGCAAGCGAGAGCAAGAGCAGAGCAGCAGCACGAACGAAAGCAGGAGCAGTGCAGCAGCGCGACCGACAGCAAGAACAGAGCCACAATGCGAGCGAGAGCCAGAGCAGCTGCAGCTAGTGCCGTTGTGGAAGTCGCCGCCGAGGAAGCAACGACATGGGGGAGAGACGCCATGGATGATGTGGCCGGCGACGGTACCGTCGATGGAGACGCCATGTCTGCTCGGTATCGAGTACCGGCAGCCCCGTGAGATCGAATAAAAGATAAAATGCAGCGGTAAGTGCAGAACCTCCTTGGTGGCGCCGAGTCGGCCTCGGCTTCATCGGAGGAATTGGTGAGGGTGTTGCGGTTCTGGTGGGGCAGGTCAAGACGATGTTGTGGGGATTGAGGTGGCGCGATAGACGAGGTGAACGTCAAGGCAGCTCCTTGGAGGTGGAGGACGGGGCGGCTGATCCGGCGGGACGACGAGATCGACAACAGATCCTCATCTAGTGCGGTGGATGAGGGACGGCGAGCTGTTGCGGTGGACGACGTAGTCAGGGAAAAGTCTCCGGCTGGGCGGCGGTCGGGAGGCCGACAGAGGAGCGTGGAGTTTCGCGGGTTTTGGCGGCCTCGGTGTACGAATGGGGGGGGGGAGGGGGGAGCCAAGCTTAGGGACGCGCTTGTCCGAAATGTAGGGTAAGTTACCAGCGTACCCCCACCGGTTTTGACACCGCGACGTGGAGCTTCATTTCCGGCTGAGGGGTAGAAGGGGGATTTCGCATGTTTGGGCTGCGGGAGCGATTTCGGATGAGGAGGGAGTTCTCGCGCGCGTCCAAATTTCGGGATAACAAGGCGCGGCGCGGGTTGAAGAAGCGGGAGTTTCAAAGCAGGTGAGACAGAAGATACTTGAGCTTGAAAATTTCAGGATAACAAGGTGCGGATTCCTTGTTTGGCAGAACAAACTTAACGTGTAAAAAAATCATACAAGACACAAGAGAGTCATGTCCCCTTTTACTATATTGCTATAGATGCCATTGAAAAAACTACAAGAAAAATGTAAAAAAAATCGGGAGAACATGATTACCCTGCACAGTACCAAATCGATTCGCACTTCCCTCAACAACAACAAAAAACAAATCAATTCCCACCAAAGAAAGAGTAATGTCCCTTTTTATATGATTACAGATGCCATGATCTCGAATTTCAATTTTTGAATCCACGTTATGTTGAATTCGAATATATCATTAGGTGACCTTGCGGTTTATAATTGATGTAGTCATACATTTTGATCTTCCATCATATATGAACATTTTACTCCACCATGTGAACATATATATTGTCGTCTACCATATGGACTAAATTTGAATCAATTTTCCTTATTTGAATACGATTGTTGTCAAGTTATACAATAATTTAAATATTATCTTGATAACAAAAAGACATGCATATAGCAGTAATCATATTTCACTATGAACTACATGTACCATACGCTCTCCAATTCAAATATCTGTATCCATTTTATGTTGAATTCAAATCATAGTACATTATTGGTCTAGGTAGCGAGATGTTCGGGATAATCTAAACCCTGTTTTCATACGTATAATTTTTGGCTGAATTGGGACAAGTTTTGGTATAAGCCTCTTGCAAAACCGGAGATTCTCTCAACAAGCCTCGTGGTTCCGAGAGGGAACGTGTCACCTTTGTGTGCGAAACGATATACGCTGCCTCCCCCCTGATTTTATTTACAGAGGCAACATAGAACTATATGAGTGCCCTGTTAAATTTTGGAATTATTTCGGGTTCATTTGGCCTTTTTATACATTAATTGAGTTTCTGGACTTTTAATGTGCATAATCTAAATATGAATTGCATGCACATGCTCCGGTGCACCAAAGTGGGTTGAAAAATCACATGTGTGTCCTTGGTTGAATTTCTAGGTCCCATGGAAGAAATGAGAATGAAATTCAAACATCTGGGCGTCATGACTCTGCCGAGAACATCGAGAAACTTAGATTTTAAATTCATGTAAATCAAAACTGGCTGAAATCATGAAACTTGGCATGGTGTCATGTCATGGCACTAACATGTTGTGGTAAAAAATTGGGCCGATTTGGAAGCTCGTGGTTCTAAGAGGGAACGTGCCACCCCCCCCCCCGCCCTTGAGTTTCTTAACAAAGGCAACATAGAACTACATTAGTGCCATGTTAAATTTTGGAATTATTCCGGGTTCGTTTGTCGTTTTTTATACATTAATTGAGTTTCTGGTCATTTAATGTGCATAAGTCAAATTTGAACTACAAGCACATGCTCTCGTGCACCAAAGTTGGTTGAAAAATCACATTTGTGTCCTCGGGTGAATTTCTAGGTCCCATGCAAGAAATGAGAATAAAATTAAAACATCTGGGCATCGTGGCTCGGCCGAGAACATTGAGAAACTTGGTTTTAAAATTCTTGTAAATCCAAAACACGTCTGAAAATCATGAAACTTGGCATGGATGTCATGTCATGGTACTACCATGTTGTGGTAAAAAAATGGCCGAATAGGAACAGATTTTGGTATAAGCTTCTTGCAAACCGAAGCTTCTCTCAAGAAGGCTCGTGGTTCTGAGAGGGAACGTGTCACCTTTGAGTGCGAAACGATATACGTTGTCCCCCTTGAGTTTATTTACAAAGGCAACATAGAACTACATGAGTGCCCTGTTAAATTTTGGAATTATTCCGGCTTCGTTTGGCCTTATTTACACATTAATTGAGTTTTTGGTCATTTAATGTGCATAATTCAAATTTGAACTACAAGCACGTGCTCCCGTGCACCAAAGTTGGTTGAAAATCACATTTGTGTCCTCGGGTGAATTTCTACTCCCATGCAAAAAATGAGAATAAGATTCAAACATCTGGGCATCGTGGCTCGGTCAAGAACATTGAGAAACTTGGTTTTAAAATCATGAAACTTGGCATGGTGTCATGTCATGGTAGTACCATGCCGTGGTAAAAAAATTGGCCGAATAGGAACAAATTTTGGTATAAGCTTCTTGCAAATCGGAGCTTCTCTCAAGAAGGCTCGTGGTTCTGGGAGGGAACGTGTCACCTTTGTGTGCATAATTCAAATTTGAAATACAAGCACATGTTCCAGTGCACCAAAGTTGGTTGAAAAATCACATGTGTGTCCTCGGGTAAATTTCTAGGTTCCATGCAAGAAATGGGAATGAAATTCAAAATTCTGGGCGTCGTGGCTGGGTTGGAAACATTGAGAAACTTAGTTTTTTAATTCCTGTAAATCCAAAACACGCATGAAAATAATGAAACTTGGCTTGGTGCCATGACATGGCACCAACATGCTGTGGTAAATTTGCAGTCCGATTTGCGAAGGCGCACACATTAACAATCAACAAAGTCATTTTGGAACAAGTGCTGTCACGTTACAATCGGAAACACAAGTATTATTGAAACCGTGGGCGTTCTACTTACTAGTACCATTTACGTGCCGCCACGCGTCCCCATTTTTTATTAGCTAGGAGGCGCCGTGCAGGGTAGCTATTTGAGTACGAGAGGCGTGCGATCAGACCCCTGCGCGTGCTTATCGGGAGGAGAGCCCTTTGACCTCCATCTGCCGTCCACCTCTCTCCCAAGGTCTCCATTAATGGCGCCCGAGCCTCTGTTTAATGGCGTGGCTATGTCTCACTCGACTGAGATTTAAGAGAGAAAAAAGAAAATCTGACAGCACGGATCTTGATGTAAGATCCGACGGACCTATATAGCATCTACTGCGACTTATAGCAAGACTGATGAATATATAAGGACGATTTTTTTTATCAAAGAAGGGCTTGCCCCTTCCGATTTTCATTACTGAAAACCACCACAATTCACAAGAAGTTCAGCACAACTCCAGCCTAACACGAAGGACTAAAAGTACCAGATTGAAATCGCAACATCCCAAGAGGCCAACAAAGGCCAAACATCCGCGCTAGAACCCAACATTTCACAACCGACGACACAATCGACATCCTAAACCGATTATTACATCAAAAGAAACCAGGAAACTAAGGAAGCCCAGCAGCAACTAGAAGAACAGCAACGTCAGGGTCGCCACAGCAAGAGTTTTCTTCATTCCAGCCTCGCAACATTGATCTTCCACAGAAAGATAAGGACGATTAATTGTCTTACATAATTAGAAAGATAATTAAAAAAGCCACATGCGGCTACGCCCGAAATACACAAGGGCAAAAGAAGAAGGAAGACAAGGATCTGGCTCGCTGATCTCTACTTTCTTGATGCGTTGCTGCAGGCCGCGGGAACTAGTCTCCGCGGCGAGCGGCGATGAGCTCTTTCGTGTCCTCAAGACGCTGCTTGAGAACATCCACGGATTCCTCCACCAGCCTTTGGCGCTCGTTGCGGAGCATGTCATTCTCGTCCATAAGTTTCTTGATGATGACGCCGGTCCTCTTCAACAAGGCACTGGTCTCCTCCTGCTGGTCTGCACTTCGGACGATCTTCTCCCTCAGCAGGTCGCGCTCGGCCCGGAGCCTCTCATTGCCCTCCCTTAGTTGCCGGATGACGCCGGTAGCCTGTTCAAACGAGGCTTTCACGTCGTCCTGCAACCTCGCCAAGCCGGAGATCTGATCCATCTGGCTATGGACGATCGCATGCATGCGCCTGTAACAGTCGTCGCCTACCCGCGAGAAATTTTCCCAGGCCGCCGCGGCGCGGCGGGACATCTCTGCTGCATTCGTGGCGCGGCGGGACATCTCTGCTGCTTCCGCGGCGCGGCCGGACCAGTCTGCTGCATCGACGGCGCGGCGGGACCTCCGTGCTGCTTCAGCGGCGCGGCGGGACCTCTGTGCTGCTACTTCCGCGCGGCGGGACATGTCGGCTGCTCTCGCAGCGAGGCGGGACATCTCTCGTGCTTCCGCTTCCATGCTCGCCTCTCCCTGGTGGCAATCTCTCGACCCAGAACTCACGCTGGCCATGGCAGACGCAAGGGAAGGATGCTGAATGACTTGTTTGTTTTTGTGGATGAGGAGTTGAGGAGGAATGTGCAGTCATCTTGGCATACTAGTATTTATAACCGAGTACTAATACGCTCCTAAGTGGGAAACCGTTTAGGTTGTGATCGGTGTGAACAGGTTTGGAATTCAATATACTAGCGTGGTACTAATACGCTCCTAAGTGGGAAACCGTTTAGGTTGTGATCGGTGTGAACAGGTTTGCAATTCAATATAGCGTGGAGTAATTTGGAATGTGACGAGACGCAAGCTCAAAATTTATTGACGGTTCTAGTTTCGAAGTGCGACACTATTCCCGGATGGAGTACTTCTTTTTCTACTCCCTCCTTTCCGGTTTTATAGGGCTTATCTCAAAATTTTAGTTTTTCCATTTTATAAGGCTCAATTTGGTTGTTCCCCAACACATGTTCAGATTCCAAGGTGCATTAAATCATTGCATGCAAGTATTAAGAGAAAATTGACCAATGCATGTACTTTATGCATGCATGCATTGCAATTAATGCATTGATAAACATAATTTTTTGAGAAAAACAAGAGCATTAATTAGGTGCTTTTGCAAACTACAAAAAATATTCCACCACTCACCATAAACCGGAAAGGAGGGAGTACTGCTGTGTACGTGCAATAACTGGCACCGTCGTATACATATCTTACGGTTAATGGGGCGTTCGACAGGAATAGCCGCGTGGCGAGCTCTAGGCTAGTCCTTTTTTCAGACGCATTAAACCTATCTCTCGGGACTTCTCGCACGCACCATCCTGCCACCCACAAAAACTTGTACTCTGAGTTTAGTAGTACGTTATACAGGAAGAGAAGAGGTGCACGCACGCACTCGTCCTCTCACACACGCGTCTGTTTTTTCTCGAAAAGGAGGATGATGACCCCCGGCCTCTGCATCTGGGAGTCACACACGCATCTGTAGCTACGAATTGTAGTGTTCTCAACCATCCGATTGGCTCTATCATGGATGTACCTATATACTAAAACATGTCTAGATACATCTATATTTTGACAAATGGAAGGCATGTATTGTGGAACGGAGGGAGTGCTTGTCATCAAAATGGATAAAAAGGGACGTATCTAGAACTAAAATACGTCTACATACATCTCCTTTTATCCATTTTGATGACAAGTAGTACTTCTTACCCAAAGGAACTTTATATCCAACAGACACAAAATATCCGTTCGACTGTTGGAAATTACTGATCTGATGTCGAAGTAATTGCTGCATCGCCACCAAAACCCACCATTTCTTAAGCTAAAGTAGACCAAGGTAATCCCTATATTAGCATATTACTAAGATAAACAGAAGGCACTGTCGAAACATTTAGGACGTGAGCTTGTCAATCTGAATGTGGAGGGACACAAGCTTAGCCCCGGCCAGCAGCTTGGGCGGAACTGTCAAGAAGGTCAGCTCCTGCACGTCGACGTCGCCGGGATCCTTGCTGCTTGTCACCTCCATTTCCACCTTGACGGCGTCGGTCGTGCCTTTGGGCTCCCCCGGCGGGCCGTTCGCCCACAGCTTGGCCAAGTAGTGCGGCAGTGGGGACGCCCCCGCTCTGATGCAGACGACCGACACGGCGATAGGCGCACCGATGTCGAGCACGCCGCCGACCAAGAAAACACGCGGCGGTCCTCCTCCGCGAACAGCAAGAGCCGTGGCTCCGACAGTGGCACTTGCAGCTGGAGCACCTTGCCGTACTGGATCCTGTGCACGGGCATGGGATGCGCGGTGCTGATGTGGTGGTAGAGCGCCGGCGGCGGGCCTTCGTAGCCGCAGACAGGCATGGGGCATTTGCAGGGCGCGAGCGGACACACGCTCTGGTGATCGGCGAGCTTGTGGTAAGTGACGTAGAGCCCACAGCCTTCGTGCGGGCACTCCACCCTCACCGACGAAAGGACGGAGTCCACCGCCGTGTTCCGCACGTCGAAGCCACCGCCGCGCTCGCACTTCTGGCACTGCCGCTGGTTCCCGGGGCGCTCGACGCGGCAGTCCGCGCAGGCCAGGTGCCCTCCCTTGCACTGCAGAAATCAATCCAACAACACATCAATCAAGAAACCTGCACCTTGCTCAATCAGCCGAACGGACGAGGTGTATTCGAACCTCATACACTGGAGGCGTCAAGGGGCGGAGGCACAAGGGGCAGTGGAGCACGGTGAGGTCCATCGAGACCTTAGAGAGCTCCATCGTCGGGTCCTGTTCCTGTTCGGTCTGCATGATCTCGCCCTCCTCGTGCACAACCATCTCTCGACTTGGGCAGGGGTATTACAAAGCTTACCGTCACACATTTTATACTCCCTTCGTTCCTAAATGTACTCCCTCCGTTCGGAATTACTTGTCTCGGAAATGGATGTATCTAGAACTAAAATACGTCTAGATACATCCATTTTCGCGACAAGTAAGGCTGGCCATAGTGGGAGTAACATAAGTAGTATCATGCACTTGGGACTCGCAAACATGCTTATGTGGCAGGCAATTAAAGAAGAGAGAGATGGTTATAGTAACATAGGTAGATACCATAACATAATAAATGTGATGCTACTATTATCATGCATGGCAATAAATGGGACCATCTATGATACTAATCTATGATACTATGCACTATAGAGGTAGTAACATAGACTAGTAACGTATGCATGTTACTAGTCTAAGTTACTCCCCACTATGACCAGCCTAATTCCGAACGGAGGGAGTAAGTCTTTATAGAGATTTCACTAGGTGGACTACATACGGAGCAAAATGAATGAATCCACACTTAAAATGCATCTATATACATCCGTATGTAATTCATAATGGAATCCCTACAAAGACTTATAATTTAGGAACGGAGGGAGTACTACTTCAAGGTGCATTAAATCAACACATGCAAGTACTATCAAAAGAAGAGTCACGGCATGCATGCATGCGTTGTAATTAATGCATCGGTAAACGCAAATTATTGAAATATATCGAGTGCAGTGCTTTGATGTGTCGCGTCAACTCGTACATCAACGAGAAGTTTGATTATCCTCTCCCTCGCGGACTTAACTGCACCTGCCTTTGGCTGTATGACAGGTTGGCCACACACCTGTCGGGCCCACCTGTCATACACGCAAAGACAGGAGCGTCCCTCCCTCGCCCATGAGCGTGGTGGCTGGCAAGACTAGGAGAAGCTTTCGCTACACGCTCTCCCTCCCGCACGCGGTGGACATGCAGCAGTTCAATCGGTGTCAGATGGCCAGAAGCGTACTGTAGTACTCCTCCAGTGCAGTAGTACACCATCATTGTTCGACTTCCCGAAGAGGCGAAGAGCCAAGCGCAGCCCGGACGCTCGTGTGGCAGTTTCATGTGTAGAGTAGTCTAGATAGCGTGTACCGTGCCTGTAAGCTTAAAATCGTTGGGGTCGGCTCCATGCTATGTGGCCGTCTCGAAGTTTTTTTAAAATTAAAATAGTCTTCTGGCCCTACCTGTCACCCTGGTGATTGTAGTTTGCACGCTCATCTGGTCAAGACAGGAATATATATTTTAATTTGTTTTTTTCGAAAAGGGGGGACTCCCCGGCCTCTGCATCAGAACGATGCATACGGCCACATATATTTTAATTTGTGGTGGGTAAATGTTAGAGGTTGCAGCAAATATATTGTACACTGCGGGTCTTTCAGCCAAGTTTAGAGGCAAGCATGTGGGGCCAGTGCTATGATGTGTCGCGTCAACTCGTAGAACGAGGAGAAGCTTGATTTTACTACACGCCTTCTCCCTCGCCCATGCGCGCGGTTGCTCGCAAACGAGGACAGGCTTTTGCTTAGTAGTAGTACTTCTACAACAAGCTATCCGTCCCGCTCGCGGTGGACGGACATGCAGCAGTGGATTCGACACTGTAGAAGCAGTAGTAGTAACATCATTGTTCGTCTTCTCGAAGAGGCGAAGAGCCAAGCGCAAACCGAACGTTGCAGTTGCGAACATTGGAGCACGCATATAGCCAGGCTCTTGCATGAGACAAAATTGCTATGTGAGCCCACTATTGTACTAGTACGTACAACTACTTGCTAGTATAGCCCTGTAAACCAGAAAGGAGTATTTGCCCTTCTAGAGATTTCAACAAGTGACTAGACTACACCGAGACGGAGTACATATGGAGCAAAATGAGTGAATCTGCACCGTAAATAAATACGTACTAGTTCTATCGTTTTCCTCTCCGAGGTGCACAATATTGAGTATACTGACTAGTCTCTTTTTGACACGCATTTACGTTTTTTTTGACACAGTACAGACGCAAGCGCTCATATACACGCGCATACACTCACCCCTATGAACGCACACACGCACGGCACTATCATCTTGAAATTTACGAAGTCACCATAGGCACCTCGTCGTCGACGGGTCCATAGGTGCTTGAATGCCAAGGAGGAAGAGGGTAGCGGTTCCCGAGACGTTGAACGGTCAATGATGCATCCTCAATTACATGCAGAGGGAATTAATTGGAGAAGCAGACTAGAGCCAGCACGATGTGAATGCAACAGAGTTTGGACTCTCATATAATAAAGGCGCCCCACCACTCCAATCCATCTACTCCCAAGTCTCTGCGCAACACTGCTCACTCCAATCCAAGACCAAGTGACCAGAAGCCACAAGCACCTATGGAGGCGATGGACGCGAGCGGCAGTCGGCTGTGCCAAATCATCCAAGGCGCCGGCCTGCGGCCCCGCACCGCGCAGCGTTTCCAGACGGTGCTGGCGACCGCAGGCATCGTAGCCCTCGCCGACGCCGGCTTCGCCTCTCGCATGGACGACATGATGGTCAACTCCATCCGCAAGTTCACCGCCGTCAAGAAGCGCGCGGACGACCTTGCCGTACTGCTCCAGCCCGCGCGCCCAGGCTCCTCATTGCCTGCCACCCTCATCGGCCTACATGGTGACGAACTCTTTCAAGCCCTGGTGGCCCTGCAGGTGCCGGAGGTCGCGACGAAGAATGTGCACCTCGAGGCCGCGCTCGCCGCGCAGCGCCTCGCCATGCAAGAAACCGTCGACCTGCACATCCACGTCTACGAGGAAATCGTCTACATAGGCCACTACAAGGCAAGCGAGGACAGAAAGACGTTGGCCTTCTTCCAGCGGCTGGAATCTTTGGACGCCATTGTTCAGAAGCACGTCGACCTGGCCACGAAAGCCGCTGCTACTTAGGCGCCGTTCGGTGGGCCGGCGCCCTGAGTCGAGGAGGTGGACGTCGTCGATGGATGCATCTCTTCTTCTTGCCTCCTGTAACCAGCACTGCATCGCCTCGTGGCCTTAATGTTTTATTAGTATAGTACTCCCTCCGTTCCCAAATATAAGTCTTTCTAAAGATTCCAGCAAGTGACTACTACATACGGAGCAAAATGAGTGAATCTACACTCTAAACTATGTCTTCATACATCTGTATGTGTATTCCATTTGAACTAGTATCTAAAAAGGCTTATATTTATGAACGGAGGGAGTATATGGCATTTTTTATTCCAGTCGTAACGTTTTCACTGTGAGGTGGGGCCGCAGTTGAGCAAACCCACCCCACCCACCGGGCGTCGGCCGAGTTTAGAGTTAGAAGAGAGAAACGAGGGAGGAGAGCTAGCTGTAGCACGGACGCTGTTGTCAGATGGGACTCGTGTTTATAGAATAGGAGTACTGAGCACTCGTGCCTCTTTTTTTTGAGGGAAAAATTAGTCGTATGTCTAGTACCACTAGTTGGGTGCGTGCGACCTATAGCTGTCATCACTTTAGGTCTACTTTTCGAACCGCGGCTACGCTTCACAGTACATATTTTTTCACGCATTTATCCTCCTATATGTACTCCTAGGCTATTTCCACGTGCTCCCATTCGCCGACATGTGGGACATAGAGCATCTGGGTCGTAGTGCATGCACGACTCGGAGCATATGCCGGGGTACTTTACATTTCAGACCTCACGAATTACATGCAAACCCCCCGCAGAAGAATAAATAAATCAATGAATTACTACATGAAACCGGATTATTTTCATGGAAACCGGAGCACGTTCATTAAATTTTGGACATAACACGTTTATAAAAAATGACCGGACCTAAACCAGTCTAAGGGCCTCTTTGATTTTTCCCGAAAAAAGGGCCTCTTTGATTCGCAGGATACTGAAAACACAGGAATGGGGAAAGTATGATGGCGATGAACCGAGACGAGGAGAACTCTAACTCAGTTAGAGGTTAGAGTTAGATTCTAACCCTGAACTAACTCTAAACCAAAGAGGTGTATGGATGGCAGGGTTAGATTGACAATAAATGCTCTATCTCAATCATTTGACTACTTTGGACCCTATTTTTAGTCAGACTAAAATAAGTCCCTTGGATCCAAGCACCCTCTTGGTGTGGCCGGCTCTTCTGTGGCCTCCTCCCGCTCACAATTGACATAAACGAACCATCTATACAAATCAAGCATGCAAAACATGATAATTTTTACTTTGTCCATACAAATGAGATATCCCACTTAAACATACAAGTCGTCAATCAAGCTTCACAAAATAAAAAACACTTCATGAAACAAAGAATGAGCTAACTCATCACGGAAGTCGTTCACGATAGGGAGGGAGCCCGGAGCCCCTCACGCACCGAGGGAGGAGCTCGCCATCGTCGCTCTGGAGGAAGGCTCTGTAGAGCCCAAGCCCCGGGAACCCCTCCGACGCCGGCCCTTGCGAGTTGAGGTCGACACCGGCATGGGTAGCAGGGCCGCTTGCCGCCGACTGGGAACTTAATCTTTGGGCCTCTAGAAATAATGCAAGCCTGTAACTAAAATACCTAGAAAGGTGAACTGAATCTTTGGGCCTCTAGAAATAATGCAAGCCTGAAACTGAAATACCTAGAAAGGTGAACTGAATCTTTGGGCCTCTAGAAATAATGCAAGCCTGAAACTTAAATACCTAGAAAGGTGAACTGAATCTTTGGGCCTCTAGAAATAATGCAAGCCTGAAACTGAAATACCTAGAAAGGTGAACTGAATCTTTGGGCCTCTAGAAATAATGCAAGCCTGAAACTGAAATACCTAGAAAGGTGAACTGAATCTTTGGGCCTCTAGAAATAATGCAAGCCTGAAACTCAAATACCTAGAAAGGTGAACTGAATCTTTGGGCCTCTAGAAAAAATGCAAGCCTGAAATTGAAATACCAAGAAAGGTGAACTGAATCTTTGGGCCTCTACAAATAATGCAAGCCTGAAATTGAAATACCTAGAAAGGTGACCTGAATCTTTGGGCCTCTAGAAAGATCTATTACCTCCTCAAGCAGCATCAAACAATTCCATGCGTACACCAGAAATCTATAGCAAGTTTGATCAGGATCTACTTTTCCAAATCAGAATTAGCGCTAGAGCAAGCAAGATCAATGATATGGCCGTGAGACAGAGAAGGAACAAACAAGATCACCCCTCTCGCGACCTCCCTGGTAGATGCGCCACCGCCATGCATGACAGAGGGAGAAAAACGACTGGTGAAGGGGGAGCGGGGCGACCTTCGAAGGTCGGACGGAGAGGGCGGCCAGAGTAGGGCGGCGGAGGCTGGAAGGAGAGGGCGACCGGAGGAGAGAGAGGGCGAGCAGCGCTTGGGCGGGCGGCCCTATGGGGAACAGAGAGGAGTCGTGTGAGAGGGGGGGAGCGATCTGGTGCGGGCAGGTGAGATTTTTTTTAGGGGAGTGATCTGGTGCGGGCAGGTGAGATTTTTTTAGTTCTCTTTATTGGGCCGAGGATAACTAACCCAATTAGAACCTCTCCACCGGGCTAGTTTTTTTAACTGAGTTAGAGCAAACTAGCTCAAACTAACCCCTCTTGTTACTGTACATGCTACATAATTTGAGGCTATTTCAACCCAAACTAGCTCTAACTCAGGGATCCAAACAAAGAGGAGTGTTACTGTACATGCTACAGTGTGGACCGTAGCACATTGTTTTTATGGCCATATCACCACATTGTTTTCTACTGCTGGTTCACTGGGCTACCGTGGTTCGCACGGCTGGTTCACTGGGCTGCCGTGGTTCGCACTCCTCCGACCTGAGTAGTACTCCCTCCGTTCCTAAATATAAGTCTTCGTAGATATTTCACTGTGGACCACATACGGATGTATATAGATGCATTTTATGTGTAGATTCACTCATTTTCTCCGTATGTGGTCCATAGTGAAATCTCTCCAAAGACTTATATTTAGGAACGGAGGGAGTAGTATAGTACTAGTATATACCGCATCATTCTTTGCTCCTTCTTACTACTCCGACATGTGGGAGAGCCAGCATCCGGGTCGACGTGTCATGCACCAGATTAGAGCGCGGAACGGAAGGGGGGCATCACCCTGGTCGGAGCGCCAGTAATTCATGACTATAGTGAGTGGTCATATCACAAGTCTTTCCACCAGTAACGCACCGTCAAATTGCACAGCCCCACTCGCTCACCCTCCTCGCCTCTCTGTCAAACCGCCTACCCGAAAACTGCTGCGCGTACTGCCCGGGAAAAGACCCGCCCTCCACTTTTAACTACGCGAAAATAGTTCGAGCTTGTTCGTTCTATATAAATACAGTACTTACTGTATGTTTATTCACCCGTGGGGTTGTTCAATGAATGGAGGGGCGGGGAGCACAAGTGAACAATACTACCTCTGTCCGGGTTTATTGGTCCCCATTGTATTTCGTGCCAAATTTTGACCATAGATTAAACTAAGAAAATGTTCACGCATGTCACCAAACATTATATTTTTTTCAAAACTATGTTCAAATACGAATCCAATGAGATAATTCTTCTTGACATGCATCAACATTTTGTTAGTTAAATCTTTAGTCAAAATTTGGCACAAACTATAAAAGGGACCTATAAACCAGGACAGAGGTAGTACTATAGTAGTAAGTAAGAGTCGTAGAGTAGTCACCTTAAATAGAGAGTTTCTTTTCATTAATGCCACGTACACAAATTGAAACGCTTGTTGTGGAGAGAAAAAAGATAATCACTCCACTATATATGGACGCAGGGGCCTGAGCGCTTGCTTTACTAGGGTTGCTCTCTTCATTCTCTCATCCTCTCCAGATATAAATAAGACAGCGGTAGCGACATTTTCTCTCTGCTCACCGCTGGTCACAGATCCGGCCGGATCCCTTCGGCCGGTGTGTGTAGAGGACTAAAAGGTGCATGGCTCATGCGGTCATCGCCGCCAAGGGAGGAAACCCACAGCTGCCAGAGGGGCGCAATCCTCTGCCCGTGTCGTTCTCTCCGACACAGCGCCGGCTCGGGAGGTCCTCCGACCCTTCTTCCTCCCTGCTGTATTGTCCGCAGATCCGACCTGCCGCCGCCGACATCCCGGCGACCCTCAGGTATAAGTTTTTCATAAGCGGCCTTGCTCTACTGCCCCAGCTCCCCACGTGTCTGCATGTGCGTCTTTTTCTACTCCCATCAGCTCTTCCAAAGCCACATAAATTTTTAGTATTATTAAAGGTAAAGCTACTTCATGCATTCGAATCTAGGGCTTTGTTCAAACAACAAAGAAAGGGGGAAAGTTGTAGCATGAATCTAGGACTTGCTTCAAAGAGGAAATAATATGGTGAAAGTAGTAGAGACCGGATACCCAACCGGTCTCTTGGTTGAAAAGGGAAATAATGGGAAAACACAGTACAAACTGGATAAGTAACAGATCTATTATTGGATGAAAAAAGGATAGAAAGTGGCGGCTGGTGGACAAGTCAACAAAGTATGTCCAGGATTAGATTTGCTGCCATCACATAGTAAAAGGTCTCCAGGATTAGATTTGCTGCCCTCACATAGTAAAAGGTCTCAGGATTAGATTTGCTGCCCTCGGGTAGTAAAAGGTCTCCAGGATTAGATTTGCTGCCCTCACATAGTAAAAGGTCTCCAGGATTAGGTTTGCTGCCCTCACATAGCATGAACAAGCTCGGCATCACCACTTTATGCCTCCTTGTAGGTACATTGTGTTGATGCGTCCATTGTCGCATGTCCTTATACCAACTGTTTGCTGTTTTTTGTGGGTAAACCAACCTTTTGCTATAAGGGCACATGTAAAATGAAGCGATCACACTGTTACCTTAGGGACATGTCTAACCAGTGTTATTGTTAATCTAATGCCTCTAGTGATAAGATGCAATTAAACTGTGTTACAAATGTCACTCCTGCTGTTTCCCCCAGTATGATAAGTAAGTTGCTCCTTTACGCTGCTGAGTGTCCTAGTGTCCCCATGGTCCCATGCCCTTAAACCAACTCTTTAGCTGATGTTGATTTACTGTGTCTGGTAAACAAGCAATGCCACCATTAAAGTAATCCCATATCTGAGGAATCTCATTGTTGATCGTAATGCTTATGGTAACATGAAGCATTACTGACGTTTTAAAATTTCTACTGTCCTTGCGTGATTGCCATGAACATAATTAAGATGCTTCTTTTCATTTTGTATATGTTTCGTATATTCTTATGGACTAGCAACTGTTTACTTTCTATCATTTTGTGCAGATAGGGATATCCATTTCACCTTGTTGCTATTGTGACCTTTTGGTGAACTGCACAAAACACTTTTTTTTGGAATGAGTGTCTTGTGCAGTTCAACTAAAATGTCACGTGGGCAACATCTCTCAATTTTGGTGGAACTGCACAAAATGGTTCAACTAAAGTGAAACCATGCTCTCTTGTCTCCTTATTTGTGCTATGCAAACATGTTGTGCAAACAGGAATACTCTACTACAGATGTTGTGACGGTCAAGAGCATTCGCCAAGTTCTTCGATTGTATGACATGGCTAGCCAAGATGGATTTAATCCCGATATTCACTTTATCAAAAGGCTCTAATGGGTTGGTTCTGAATCTTCCAAGCTGGGAATTAGTGAGATGTGTAGGCATCTTTGTTGTACTTATTATTTGAATCTTATTTGTTGGTTCTGAATCTTGCAAGCTGGGAATCAATGAGACGTGTAGGCATCTTTGTTGTACTTATTATTTGGATCTTATTTGTTGGTTCTGAATCTTGCAAGCTGGGAATCAATTAGATGTGTAGGCATCTTTGTTGTACTTATTATTTGGATCTTATTTGTTGGTTCTGAATCTTGCAAGCTGGGAAACACGGCATGATGATGCAGAGGACAACAACCATAACAAACAGTTCAAACTTGGTAGTATTATCTTTGTGAAAGTGCGACAAATGTGCTGATCGTGTGCGTCCTGAGAATAATAATTCTAATTGTTGTGCATGTTGATCCCGTGGCACTGATAGAACGAGCCAATGCATTGCTTGTTTTAAGTATAAATTTCTATTAAAGCTAATTAAATTTAAGTAAAGTGACCACTAACTCCTGTTATTACAGTACCAATACAGACCCGCTCGTGAACCGACGTGTGGCCGGAGTAGGTTTCTTAATGGAGGCGCTTGAATGCGCCAAGGGTGCATCTTCTGCCGGGCGTGTAGCGGACGAGGGAGGGGTAGTAACTGTTGTTGCCTGTACACACTCAGCTTACTGTTGAATCTAGTTCCCCAAAAGCTGAAAAACAAACTGATGCCGCCGCCTACACACTCGTTCACTCGAAGAGACTCCAATGGCGATCCGAGGGGTGAGCCTCCTGGACATGAACTTCAGCAAGGAGTTAGTTCACCATTCAGTCCTATGGCTGCACCAAGTTGAATGTGATGTACACCAACGATATGGACTCGGTGAAGCTCTGCCTCGCCTCAGTCCTATGGCTGCACCAGGTTTTGGAGCATTCGCCCGTTTCATCGGCAGTGCCAACTGCACCTTTGCTATGGTGGAGAGAAGGAAGAACGCGACGATTCGGCCATCTGGTGCAACAAGCTTGTCGACATCCAGAAGCAATACAAGATCATCAGCAACGGACAGGAGAAGGACTCCGTGGTTGACCTCACTGAGACCATCATCGACCCCTGATACGCCAACATGAAAGAAGATGACCTGAACACGTGGGAGGTACCTCTGAATCTAGCCTACATAACCTACGCGGCCAAGGACACATACGCATGCTACGACATGTACATGCAGATCTTGGACATGAGGGCGTGTCTGCTTCATGTAACCGACGAGTACATGGACAGCCATAGCGTCATGATCAAGCGTGCTAGGAAGGTCTAGATGTTGTACTTTATCTGTTTATAAGCACCTTTATCATCTGAGTGTTTCATGCATTAGCCTATGTGTCATAATTATCTGTTTTGTCCGAAGTATTTCTTTTAAGAACCCATTAACCCGATTGCTTCTTTTGGTGGCTATTTGCTAATGTATGTAAACTAGTTCACTTGTCCGTAAAAAAAACTAGTTCACTCGGCTGCCGTGCTTTGAATCTCCTTCCTCCCAACATATTCCTCTCCTCAGGTGGACCCAGCAGGTCTCTGAATTTTCTCCCACTTTCTTTTTCGATGTAAACTGAGTTTTCTCCCAGTACTTTCCCCTAGAACCAACTCAACTGTCCCACGTCTAGCCTAAAAAATAAAAATACCTCACGTACTATTAACTCATCAAATTGAAATGATATTTTATTTCATAAGTTGAAAGTTCTTACAAAATAATAATAATAATTGTTTATATATAACTTGCCAAGTTAACTCCTAGTGATTGCGTACATAAGCTTGCAAAGATTTTACTGACGTGCAATCATGTGTTTATGTTTTTATAACATTTCTCCGTCTAGCCCAACATGATATTTTCACCCAGCCCAGCAAGTCCACGGATTTCGAGAAAAATGCAAATAGGATTTGAACGGGCTGCATAGATGCTACATCATTGTTTCACCCAACCGACCAAATGGACTAAAAAACAAATGGATTGGCTGACATGTGGGCCAGTAGGTCGAAGCCTAAGAAGGCGTTGGATTTACATCCAACGGGCGGCATTCTTCTTCAATCTCTCGTCTTCTTCCCCCAGCGCTGCCGGAACCGCCTGCTCCAGCCTTCGGCGTCCAGCGGCGTTGTTTTGCGCTCCTCAGCGAAACGCTACCCCGCCGACGGCCAGCCCATCCCTCCACTCCGCACCTCCTGTTATTCTCTGCCAAGTGTAGGCCCACCCCGCACCCGAACCAGTCAAGTTTCCAACTCCTCTCCGTCTGCGACTCCACTGCCGCGTCTTCCCCATCTCCGGGTCGTTCCAGTCTGGGGCCTTGTCGTCGTCCACCGCCTCGGTGCGCTCGGCGCGGCATGGTCAACATACGAGAGTCGTCGGAAGAGGACTGTAGGTGGAGAGCCTAACGGCTGGGACCCACGAGGTCCATGGTCGCACACAAGGAAAGTTCCTCCTTATTACGCACTATATATGCACTGTACGTGGGAAGGGCTTATGTATTTCGCGAAAAAAATGTCCCCCCCGCTGACAGTTCGGACCCACCAGCTATATCTTCACATGCAAGGATGTGCCTCCTTATTACGCACCAAAAAATGAATACCCCCTGCTAGCTGGGACCCACCATAGTGGGTGGCTGACTTGTGGGCCTACTAAGTTGACGAGGACGGAGGGCTTTGTCAACTTAGTCAATATGAACAATTCTAGTTCCAGTGACTGTACAATGTCCATCCAACGGCCGTAGTGCTTCTTCAACCTCTCGTCTTCTTGCTCCAGCCGCCCAAAGCAGCGTCGGTCGTGTCGCGTGCTCCTGCCTCTCGTGGCCGGCTGTGATGCCGTGGAGGCCTCATCGCCCCCTACTACTCCCACCGCTGGCCCAGGGTATCCCTCTACTCACCCACACCCCCTATTATTCTGCGGCGACAGAAGCCTCACGCTGCAGCCAAACCAGTGAACCCTCGTACTCCTCTCCGCATGGGCATCCACTTCCGCGTCTTCCCCGGCTCCGTGTCGTCCCCTTCCTAGGCCTCGCCGTCGTCCACCGCCTTGGTGCTCTCGGCGCGGCGTGGTAAATGTGGTCAACGACCGACTTCCATCGGAAGAGTACCGTACGTGGAGAGGCTGACAGCTGGGTCCAAGGCCACAACCCAGTTTTTTTGTGATTTGCCAAGTAAGTCGCTTTGTCGGGCCTATTGGGCTGCAAATCTTCCAAGACAAGGAGAGCTTCATTCGGCTGGCCGAGAAAATGGCCTATCAGTAATGAGAAATGGGTTGTACATTTTCAAAACACATCAAACCGGCAATTAGTTTCAAATATCTTTTTTTCATTTCGAGATTTTAAATTACATTAATTTTTATGCGTGGAGAATTTATTGGATTTTATATTAATATAAATTTATTTTTAAAATCTGTTTGAATGTAGTCGAAATTTCGGGATTAAAAACAGTTCGGACCGCACCGAAATATGCAAAATTTCGTATAATTTTTTAGCCGTGGCCACAATATGGGCTGTAATGCTAACAAAAAGAATATGGGCTCCAAAAAAAACCTTAAGAATTAGCAATTGGGCTGTAAATTATTAGAAATAATGGCAGATGGGTTGTATGCTGTTTTCCACAGATTTGAGGCTTTCCTAAAAAAAGGTTGATGCACAAGCATGACTGTTGGATGGCCATCCAATGACCGTCGTGCTTCTTCAATCTCTGCTCTTCCTGCTCCAGCCGCTCAAACAAGCACCAGCGGGACTGCCTGCTCCCTCCTCCCCGTGGCCGGCTGTGCTACCGTGCAGGCCTCACCGCCCCACCGTACTCCCATCGCTGGCCTAGCCATCCCTCTACTCACCCACACCTGCTGTTATTCTCCGGCGACGGCAGACGAACCAGTAAACCCTCGTTCAGTCGTACTCCCCTCCGCGTGGGAAACAACTGCTGAGTCTTCCCTGCCTCCATGTCGTTCCTTTCCTAGGCCTCGACGTCGTCCACCGCACTGGTGCTCTCGGCGCGGCCTGGTGAACATGGTCAACGAGTGACATGCATCTGAAGTGGACTGTACGTGGAGAGGCCGACAGCTGGGTCCATGGCCGCACGCAAGGAAATGCCTCCTTATTACATGCAAAATAATGATTCCTCCACCTGACATCGGGGACCCACCGAAAGGGCCTCAGTATTTCGCGAAAAAAACGTTACCACCGCTGACAGCTCGGACCCACCAGCTATATCTTCGCACGCAAGGAAGTGCCTCCTTATTACGCACAAAAAAATGAATACTCCCCCTGTTAGCTAGGACCCAGTATAGTGGCAGGCTGACTTGTGGGCCTACTAAGTTGACGGGGATGGTGCAGTTTGTCAACTTAGTCAATATGCACGATTCTAGCTCCACTTGTAACACCCACGATGCGGCTATATCTCTCACGTGTCGAAGCACGACTTAGAGGCATAACCGCATGGTGGTTTTGTCGTAAGAAGGGTCATCTTCACACAATCCCATGTAATGAACAAGAATGGGATAAAGAGAGTTGGCTTACAATCGCCACTTCACACAATACATAATTAATATCATACATCATTCAAAATACACTCATAGACCAGCTACAGTCAAATTCAAATGAAAAGAACACAACCCCAAATGCTAGATCCCCGACCGTCCCGACTAGGCTCCTCTACTGATCATCTGGAAACGAAACATAGTAACGACCAAGGGCCTCATCAAACTCTCACTTGAGCTCGGGCGCGCCATCTGCGCTAGTATCCTCGACACCTGCATCTGTTTTGGTAGAATCTATGAGTCACGAGGACTCAGCAATCTCACACCCGCGAGATCAAGACTATTTAAGCTCATAGGTAGGAAAAGGGGTAATATGGTGGAGCTGCGGCAAGCACTAAGCATATATGGTGGCTAGCATACACAAGTGAGAGCGAGAAGAGAAGCAATGCATCGGTCGAGAAGCTAGTAGTGATCAAGAAGTGATCCTGAAACTACTTACGTCAAGCATAACACAAACCGTGTTCACTTCCCGGACTCCGCCGAGAAGAGACCATCATGGCTACACACACGGTTGATGCATTTTAATGAAGTCAAGTGTCAAGTTATCTACAACCGGACATTAACAAATTCCCATCTGCCTCATAACCGCGGGCACAACATTCGAAAGATAATATACCCTGCAGGGGTGTCCCAACTTAGCCCATCACAAGCTCTCACGGTCAATGAAGGATATACCTTCTTCCGGGAAGACCCGATCAGCCTCGGAATCCCGGTTCGCAAGACATTTCGACAATGGTAAAACAAGACCAGCAAGACCAACCGTTGTGCCAACAAATCCCGATAGGAGCTGCACATATCTCGTTCTCAGGGCACACCAGATAAGCTAAGCGTACAGGTACCGACGTAATCCAAGTTTCCAAGGAATGGTCCCGCACGGTGCTCTAGTTTGGACCAACACTCGGAGGAGCACTGGCCCGAGGGGGGGGGGGGGTAAATAAAGATGACCCTTGGGCTCGCGAAAACCCAAGGGAAAAAGGCTTAGGTGGCAAATGGTAAAACCAAGGTTGGGCCTTGCTGCAGGAGTTTTATTCAAAGCGAACTGTCAAGGGGTCCCATAAATCACCCAACCGTGTAAGGAACGCAAAATCAAGGAACATAACACCGGTATGACGGAAACTAGGGTGGCAAGAGTGGAACAAGTCACCAGGCATAAGGCCGAGCCTTCCACCCTTTACCAAGTATATAAGGTGCATTAAATAAACAGGAGATATTGTGATATCCCAAAATATCCATGTTTCGACCAGGAACAAACTTCATCTTCACCTGCAACTAACAACGCTATAAGAGGGGCTGAGCAAAAAGTGGTGACATAGCCAAACGACGGTTTGCTAGGACAGGATGGTTAGAGGTTTGACATGGCAATAGGGAGGCATGATAAACAGTGGAAGGTAGAGCTAACGTAGCGATAGAGTGAGCATCTAGCAAAGCAAAGATAGAAGTGATATCGAAGGTATGGTCATCTTGCCTGCAAAGTTCTCAGAATTGTCGAAGGCTTGATCCTCGTTAGCATACTCAACAGGTTCCTCGTGCACGTACTCGTCTCCCGGCTCTACCCAAAGCAAGAACACAAGCAAAGGAACCACAATAAATCACGGTGCAATGCACAAGCAACATGATGCAATACATGTCATGATATGCGAGATGTGATATGCAATGTGTATGCGTGCTCCGGGAGGAAAAAGGATGAACAAGGCATCAACTTGGCAAACCAAGTATGCCGCTGGAAAGATGAGATGATTTCGGTTGAAATCGATATGAAGATCACCGGAAACGGATGCACGGTTTGCAAATGGCAAGCACAACAAGAATGACACAAATCTGCGATTAACAGCACGATGCTACTTAGCATGCAACAAGAAACTATGCTACAGCAACCCAACATAAAAACAAAGCATATGGCAGTGATCTACGGAGATGCTTAACAAAATATGAACACTGAGCTACGGCTAAATCACATCATAACAGGTTCAAACAAGCATGGTGAAAGTGCAAAAAATATCAGATTGGACATGGCATAAACAGCATCACGAAGCAATGTTCAGAGCAATTTATCAACATGCTACAGGAACTTACAAT
The DNA here is from genome assembly GCF_018294505.1 of Triticum aestivum. Taxonomy (NCBI): domain Eukaryota; kingdom Viridiplantae; phylum Streptophyta; class Magnoliopsida; order Poales; family Poaceae; genus Triticum; species Triticum aestivum. Next base: position 370,375,057 of record NC_057801.1, on the reverse strand, counting down.
AGCAAAACAAAACATGGCATGATTTTACTCCAAGCATAGATCAAAAGTCCCTTACTGACCATGAGCCGAAAAGGAACAGAAAATATCATGCCACCCATGTAAACATAGCAAGTTTCGTTAACAGATTCAGCAAACAGAGCAAGGCATTGACAGAATTACGAAGGCATCTTCGTGAGCTCGATGCACTCACTACACAGCATTTCATGATAAACTAAGCATACATCCATCAATAAGACATGGCATAGAAGCTATACATGGCAAGAACAACATCATAGCATACACTGATCAACTACAACAACCTTGGCTAAATTGAATAACATGTAAACGATCTGCCAGGAAACATTTTGAAGAAAAAGTAGAGCACAAAAATGACATGCTAGACTACTCCATAATTGCAACCAGGGGCATGAATGGATAGAGCATAACCATATGTTCAAAACACCCTTACTGAAGTTTCTCAAAATATGCATGGATCTCTCTGTAGCAACATGTTTACATGGCATCAAAAAAACAGCAGAACAGGGACTAAAATCAGCAATATCACGAAGCCTAGTTTGCGTGCTTGTGCTAGTCACCACATTGATCACAAAAATACATGGCAAGTACCTCTGTAAAGAAGACATGGCATAGTCCAACTCACATGTAGGGCTCAAGTACATAAGATGCACACATCAATCATGGCAAAAATGACAAAAGTGCATGTTCTGATAAGAATCTGAAACTAACATTATGAAGCACTCTTCCAACAGCATTTCGGGCATCAAGATGAGCTCAAATGAAAATGATGCAATGAGATGAAATGATGTACTCGTCGAGTCGAACAATTCGGTATGCTACATGCCCAAAACAGAGCCATGGGTGCAAAGTTGTGGTGCGATGAACATGCAACAAAATTATTGCCAAAAAAGGAACTTAGACGAATTCGGCGGAGAAGTCAACCTAGAGGTCCAGATCGGATCTGGCTCCGGCAGCACTGAAGCCGAGGCGGCGCCGGAGTTGGCCGGGAGGAGGATGAGGCGGCTCCGGCGAGGGTCGAGGTGGCCGGATCCGGCGGAGGGCGAGGCCGGCGGCGTCGGGCTTCGGGCGGAGGCGGCCGGGGGCATGGGCGGCGCGGCCGGGCACGGGCGGAGCCGGCCGGGCGGCGAGCTCCGGGCCGGCGGCGGTGGGCGGCGGAGCGGCACGATCCGGCGGCGGGGCGAGCGGGCGAGGCGGGAGGCGGGGGCCGGCTGCGGACTCGGCAGGCCGGGGCGACGCGCGTTGGCCGGGTGCCACGTGTCGCGCCCTGGTTCGCCGGGCGGCGGCAGCGCGGACGCGTCCGGCTCCGTCCGGACGTGGCCGGCGGCGGGGAGAGGAGCGGGGCTAGGGTTTGCCCGAAAAATTCGGGGATGGGCACATATTTGTAGGTAGAGGGAGCTAGGAGTGTCCAAATGAGGTGTAGTTTTCGCCCACACGATCGTGATCCGACGACGGAGAGCATGGAAGTGTCTTAGATTGGTTATTGGGCTGTTTTGGAGGGGTGTTGGGCTGCAACTCAAAAGAGGCCTATGCGTTTATGCGGTTAACTGTTGAAGTATCAAACGAGCTCCAAATGACCCGAAACTTGACAGGTGGTCTACCGGTGGTATACCAGGGCCATTTGGCAAGGCTCGGTCCATTCCGAGAATGTTTAACACCCGCACACGAAAGGAGGCAAGAGGGGTGCGCCGGTGCATGCGGGAGTGTCGGATTGCGAAACGGACAACGGGGAAAATGCTCGGATGCATGAGACGAACACGTATGCAAATGAGATGCACATGATGACATGATATGATATGCATGACATGAATAAAATGCAAAACAAAAGACAAAACCCAACCACGGAGGGAATATCATAACACATAGCCGAAAATGGCAAGAGTTGGAGTTACAAAGATGGAAATTTACATCCGAGGTGTTACACCACTGACCGTACGATGTCCATCCAACGGCCGTAGTGCTTCTTCAACCTCTGGTCTTCTTGCTCCAGCCGCCCAAACCAGCGCCGATCGTGCCCCGTGCTGCTGCCTCCCGTGGTCGGCTGCCATGCGGCAGAGGCCACACCGCCCCCTACTACTCCCACCACTGGCCAGGTCATCCCTCTACTCACCCACACCCCCTGTTATTCTGCGGCGACGGCAGCCTCACACCGCAGCGAACCAGTGAACCCTCGTACTCCTCTATGCATGGGCATCCACTTCCGCGTCTTCCCCGACTCCGCATCGTCCCCTTCCTAAGCCTTGCCGTCGTCCACCGACCTGGTGCTCTCGGCGCGGCGTGGTCAACGTGGTCAAGGAATGGCTTCCATCGGACGTGGACTGTACATGGAGAGGCTGACAGCTGGGTCCACGGCCGCAGCAAGGAAGTGCCTCCTTATTACACGCAAAATAATTATTTCTCCACCTGATTGTGGGGACCCACCGGACAGGCCACCGTATTTCGCGAAAAAACATTTCCCCCTGACTGCTGGGACCCACCAGCTACACCTTCGCACGCAAGGAAGTGCATCCGGGCAAAAAAAACAAAAAACAAAACGATTCGCCCCCTGACTGCTGGGACCCACCAGCTACATCTTCGCAGGAACGGAAGTGCCTGACAGTCGGGACCCACCTGGTCGAAACATACGTAGCGTTGTCATCCTGGTCGCGAACGTGTACATACATACTGGTCGATGTAGAGGCGCGCACGTGTCGTAGTAGAGGCGCGCACGTGTCGTAGTAGAGGCACGCACATAGCATGTACACGTACATACAGCAGCCAGGGTGCAAGAAAGAAAATACAGCCATGTACGTACATACGGGCAGGGTCTCGAACGCCTACTCGCGCATACGTACATGGCTGGGTCGGAACGGAGAAACAGAGTCGTCGTCGTGTTCATGGGGAGGCAAAGGAATGCGTCGTGTTCATGGGGAGGCAACGGAATGCGTCGTGTTCATCGGGAGGCAATGGAACGCGTGGGAGCCAACCGGCTTGGACGGAACAGGCGATGGAAACGAGGCCTGGCGTACCGCACAACGGAGGAAACGGACATCCTACGTTCGGAACGGGGTCCTGTTGACCGGGAGGGGTGTGGCGTACCGCAAAACGGAGGAAACAGACCTCCTACGGTCGAAACGGGGGTCCTGTTGATCGGGAGGGGTGTGGCGTACCGCAAAACAGAGGAAACGGACCTCCTACGGTCGAAACGGGGGTCCTTTTGATCGGGAGGCGTGTGGTGTACCGCAAAACGGACCTGTGTTGGAGCGCTACGGTCGAAAACGGGGGAGGGGTGTGGCGTACCGCAAAACGAGACTCCATGGGATACTGTTCATCTCCACCGTCGACCTCCTCCAGCCTCCACGGGCTACCGTCGACCACCTCCAGCCTCCACGGGCTCCTGTTCATCCAGCCTCCACCGCGCGCTACTCCACCGGCTACTGTTCAACCACCCCTCCATCATCTACTGTTCATCCAGCCCTCCACCGTCTACTCTTCATCCAGCCCTCCACACCACGGGGGTCCTGTTCAACCACCTCTCCACGGCCACCCCTCCACCGTCTACTGTTCATCTAGCCCTCCACACCACGGGTCCTGTTCATCCAGAGGCAACGCCACCGCTCACTGTTCATCCAACCCCCCCCCCCCCCCGCGCAACGCTCACTATTCACCCAGAGGCAGCATCGATCGGCTTCAGTTAGTAGTAGTAGCGAAGGAATCGCTCCATCGGGTTAAGTTAACAGCCATCGATCGATCGCTTGGGTTCAGTAACGCGTAGCCTACAGTGCAATCGCTCGGGTTCAGTTAGAGCCAACGCCTTGCACACACGCGCGTACCTGTACGAGAGAAACGCGCATCGCTCTCCCACCATAACCGGCAACTCCCCGAAATTTTCCTCCCCCTCGCTTCTACCATGGTTTTTTCCGTCATGGATGGCCCAAAGAATGTCATGCAGCTATGTCTCCGGCCCGCCCAGGACGAAAAGCCCATTTTCTGTCATGATTTTTTGTCATAGAAGTAGGAGCCCACCACATCTATGATGATACCGGGTTTTGTCACAATTATCATCATAGAAGTGTCATATGTATGACAGAAAAAAATTTCGTTCAGCCCAAAATGTCAAGGATGTGTCTTTTTTTGTAGTGTCTCTCGCAGCACCCCCTCCCTTCCTCTAGCTCTTGTTTTGGCGGCCACCGAGAGCAACAGCCGGCCGCCGCAGCCTGAACGCGTAGCCATCATCGTTGCCTCGACACGTTGCCATGTCTGGGAGCTCCGCCGTCGCTCTCTTCACCGTCTACAGCAAGTCATTCGACGCCGGGAGCCCCACCAGGACACCATCGACCTCTTCTTCAAACTCCTGCCCCCCAGATCACCGGAGATGCTCCGTCGTCGTCCGTGCCTCCCCGCGCTCGCCGTTCGTCCCCCTGGAACCGCTGTGAGCTCCTGCCCCTTCTCCCCCTCTCCGTTTGCCTTCTTGTGCACCACAACGACCATACAGAGCTCGGCCGCATCTGCCGCCGCCACCGCACGTCGCCATCGTGGCCACAACCACGTTGGCTTGATTCCGAGCATGCCATCATCTTCACCGTACTTTCAGAAGCCCATAGCACCTCCCCACGCACCTCACCATGCCTCATAGTGACGGCTTCGACCTCGCCCGAACTCCGGCGACCGCCAAGATCATCGCCGGTGTCGTTTTCGGCCACCCCACCTCCACCCACTGCCACCACTCGACGCGGCTCACTCCCCGCATCACGTAGATGTGCTCCGCCGTTGTTTTGGTCACCAGAGCACGAAACCCGAGCGCCTCCACCGTCCCTGGCCTCGCCGGCAACGAGCCACGGGTCAACGCCGGTGAGTTTGACCCGGGGTTGACCACAGTTTGACCCCCGGGGTCACTGACATGTGGGCCCATGTCCCACTAACACTTTTAGTTAGGATTAAATTAGCACTAATAGTCTCTGTTAATTAGCCTAGTCACTGACCAGTGGGTCCCAGCGTCAGGTTTGACCTGGGCTGATGCTGTTGACCTGCTGACATCACACTGACGTCAGGCTGACGCAGTAATTCATTTCTGGATTTTTATTTATCCTGGAATTTCAGAAAATATCCCAAACTTCGAAAATTCATAGAAGTTCAACCGTAGCTCCAAATGAAACAAGTTATATATGAAAAATGATCAGGAAAATCCAATATATCCATCTGCACTGGTTTCATGCATGATAAAGCAACTTAAACCTGCTGTTTATATCAAAACATGGTAAGGCACTATTTAAATTCATAATTTGAGTCTGGGATTGAACCTTTGGTTCAAAATGACCCAAATCCATCTGGTTGTAGTTGCACTAGGACAACACACTCATATTGCCACATCATGAGCATGCATCATATTGTGCATTGCATTCATTGTGTTTCTTTCTCAGTTGCCGGTAATTGCCCCCTCTCGATAGATGCGTTTCAACGATGTGATCAATGACACCAATGAAGAACTATACTATCTTCAGAAGTGCTAGGCAAGCAAAACCCCCTTGTTCATTCCGATACAATCCCACTCTCTCGCTCCTGCTCTCTTTTACTGCATTAGGACAACAGCGATTCAACTGTTACATGCTGCGGTAGTTGAACCCCTTTCCTCTGCATGACCTGTCATTGCCACAGTAAATAGATGAAACCCACTAGCATGAGTAGGAGTTGTTTGAGCCCTGATGTGCCTACTCATTCATGCTTGTTGTCATGCCTGCTACTGCTTAGAGTTGAGTCAGGTCTGATTCATCGGGGATGAATTGGAGGTGTGTGAACATGTCCTACTGTGTGTGAGCTAAGTGTGTGAACACGATTTGGTAATGGTAGCAGTGGGAGGCCATGTAGGAGTACATGGTGGGTTCTCTCATTGCTGCCGTCCGCAGGAACTGAGTTCTGTGTTTGTGATCCATGAACAGATACTACCACGCATTGGAATGCTTAAGTGCCCCTCTCGATTTATTAATCAACTCGATCTCTGTCCAGGAGTTGCAACTAGTTTTTGGTATCTGTAGGCAGTGTTAGTAGTCTACCAAGTGGCACCCGGTACAGGTGGGCTTGGGACAGACTAGGCACAGTGGCACGGTGTACCAAGTGGCACCCGAATGATGGACTTGGGAACCCTGCACACATTGTTTGGGGCCGTGAGCGACACCCCAGCCGGATCTCCTTGCAGATGGAACCCGAATAGGCGATAAACCTAGACGAGAGACTTCTATGGTTAGTTAGGTCATGGCCGACACCCTCGCTCGGCTTCCGCTTGAAGGTTGCCGAGTACATGTCGTGTAAATGGCGATAAGTGGCGAGAGCGTGTGTGAAGAAGTACACCCCTGCAGGGTTAACATTATCTATTCAAATAGTCGTGTCCGCGGAAAAGGACTTCTGGGTTGCTTGTATAGTTCATAGACAAGTGAAAGTGGATACTCTAAAACTCGCAAGATAAGCGTGAGTGCTATCGATGGCGTTCTCGTAGGGAGACGGGAGCGGATCCATAGTGGTTTATTGATATGGTGAATATGTGGACTCGTGTGCGCCACCTCAAAAGAGTTACATGCAGTCGTAGATCAGGATAGCCACCGAGTCAAAGGTGGCTTACTGCAGTTAAACCCCACCACCCCCTTTGTTGATAATGATGCATATGTAGATAGTTCTGATGTAAGTCTTACTGGGTACATTTCTACTCACGTTTGCCTATTTTATGTTTTGCAGAGATACTTTAGTCTCGCTAGTAGTTTCGTGTGGACTTCAACGTTTAGCTTGTTACCTCAGCTACGATCTTGTGCCCTTGGTTGGATCTGGTAGACAGTCAGGCTTCTCAGCCTTTTTCATTTATAGATGTCTGTACTCAGACATGTTAAGCTTCCATTTGTGTTTGATTTGTATGCTCTAAATGTTGGGTCATGAGACCCATGTTTGTAATATCTCGCTCCTCGGAGCCTATTAAATAAAATACTTGAGTTGTAGAGTCATGTTGTGATGCCATGTTGTATTTGCACATATTGAGCATATTGTGTGTATGTTATTGAAATGCTTGGTATGTGTGGGATCTGACTATCTAGTTGTTTATCCTTGGTAGCCTTTCTTATCGGGAAATGTCTCCTAGTGCTTCCACTGAGCCTTGGTAGCTTGCTACTGCTCCGGAACACTTAGGCTGGCCAGCATGTGTCCTTCTTCATTCCTGTGTCTGTCCCTTCGGGGAAATGTCACGCAGTGTCTACCAGAGTCCTGTTAGCCTGCTATAGCCCGGTTTACCGGAGTCTTGCTAGCCCAGTTGCTACAGCCCGGATTGACTCGCTAATGACCGACACTTTCGTTGCTGGGTCATGTATGCCTGTCCCTGTATGTTAGTGCCACTTTGGGTTTACGACTAGTCATGTCAGCCTGGATTCTTTGCCATATGGATGCTAGCGACACTATCATATACGTCAGCCAAAAGGCGCAAACGGTCCCGGGCTGGTAAGGCAACACCCATGGGAATACTGTGCATGAGGCCGCAAAGTGATATGAGGTGTTACATGCTAGATCGGTGTGGCATAGGATCGGGGTCCTGAGAGGTTTGGTATCAGAGCTTGACTGCCTGTAGGATTACCAAGCCAAACTGGTCGAAGTTGAGTCTAGAAATTCTTTAGTTATATATGGGAATTGATTGTGGATGGGAACGTAAGGCTCTTTTTACTCCTTTACCTTATGCCCCTCTGATCTGAGTCAACCTCTTCTCTCCTACGGGGTTAAGGAACAAGGCTTTCTCTTCTTTCTATCAGGATCACGTGTTACTAATCCGTAGACTTATAAGATTGTTGGATTTAAGCCTCAGTTTAGTTCTTACCACCTCCGTGTGTTAACCGTTGATCTCAGAATCTTGATATTGTGATTGTCGGATGTCGGGTTCCGGCAGACCCTTAAGGTTCGAACTCTAGGGTGCACACGAAGATCTCTCCCCTACTGATCTATGTTCGATCGCCTCATGAGATCTAAGCTGAAAACGATGAACAACACGAGGGACACAAGATTTATACTAGTTCGGGCCACCGTTGTGGTGTAATACCCTACTCCAGTGTGTGGTGCGGTGGATTGCCTCAGGGGCTGATGATGAATAGTATAGGGGAAGAACAACCTCGCGAGTGGTGTTCTTGAGCTGGTGCGATGAACTGCTTGGGTGAGTTCGATCGCCTCTCTCTCTCTAATGAGCACTCGATCTGTCTGTTCCCTTCCTTGGTGGTGGCTAGTCCTATTTATAGAGGCCCTGGTCCTCTTCCCAAATAGAGAGCGGGAAGGGCACCAACAACGGCCATTTTGAAGGGGAACATCTAGTACAAGTTATCCTGACTAAAGTTGGTCTTTGACTGCCAAAAGCACTGGCGATGACACCGTCTTGGGCTCCACGGTGACCTCCATCCTGCCACCCCGCTGGTCTTGGTCTCATTGCACTGAAATGGCAACCTTTGCCTGATGCCTCGGTACTCCACGTATGTGCTTGCCCCCTTTGCACCAAAGAGGAAACAAGGACACTGCGCAGGCCGGCGCCAGCCTGATCTCGATCGTCATGGCTTGCGTCACAAGCACCTCGCGAGGTACCCTTCCTTGATCTCTCCACCTACTCGTGAGCCTGCCTGGCGAGGCCGTTTGTCAGCACCCCGACTCAATGCCACATCGATCTAGCATGTAACACCTCATATCACTTTGCGGCCTCACGCACGGTATTCCCACGGGTGTCGCCTTACCTTTGCCCGGGACCGTTTGCGCCTTTTGGCACACGTATATGATAGTGTCGCTAGCATCCATATGATAAGGAGCCCGGGCTGACATGGCTAGTCGTAAACCCAAAGTGGCACTAACTTACAGGGACAGGCATCCATGACCCAACATCGAACGTGTCGGTCATCAGCGGGTGAATCCGAGCTGTAGCACTGGGCTAGCAGGACTCCGGTGAACCGGGCTGTAGCGGGCTAACAGGACTCCGGTATTCATCGCGTGACATTTCCCCGAAGGGACAGACACAGGAACGAAGAAGGACACATGCCGGCCAGCCTAAGTGTTCCGGAGCAGTAGCAAGCTACCATGGCTCAGTGGAAACACTAGGAGACATTTTCCGGTAAGAGAGGCTACCAAGGATAAACAACTAGGTTGTCAGATCCCACACATACCAAGCATTTCAATAACATACACACAATATGCTCGATATGTGCAATACAACATGGCATCACAAAATGACTCTACGACTCAAGTAGTTTATTCAATAGGCTCCGAGGAGCGAGATATTACAATCATGGGTCTCATGACCCAACAATCAGAGCATACAAGTCAAAGCACAAGCGGAAGCTTAACATGTCTGAGTACAGACAACTATAAATGAAAAAGGCTGAGAAGCCTGACTATCTACCAGATCCTGCCGAGGGCACAAGATCGTAGCTGAGGTAACAAGCTAAACGTCGAAGACCACGCGGAACTACTAGCGAGACTGAAGTCTCTCTGCAAAAACATAAAATAGGCAAACGTGAGTACAAATGTACCCAGCAAGACTTACATCAGAACTAACTACATATGCGTCATTATCAACAAAGGGGATGGTGGAGGTTTAACTGCAGCAAGCCAGCTTTGACTCGGTGGCTATCCTAAACTACGATTGCAAGTAACTCTTTGAGGTGGCGCACACGAGTCCACATATTCACCATATCAATACACCACTATGGATCCGCTCCCGTCCCCCTACGAGAACGCCATCCATAGCACTCACGCTTATCTTGCGTATTTTAGAGTATCCACTTTCACTTGTCTATGAACTATGCAAGGGGTCCAAGTTTCCATATCCGAGGAATCCGGCTATTCGAATAGATAATGATAACCCTGCAGGGGTGTACTTCTTCACACACGCTCTCGCCACTTACCGCCCTGTACACGTCATGTACCTCGGCAACCTTCAAGCGGAAGCCGGGCGAGGAAGTCGGCCACGACCTGACTAACCGAACAAGTCTCTAGCCCAGGTTTATCGCCTATTCGGGTTCCATCCGCAAGGAGATCCGGCCGGGGTGTCGCTTACGGCCCCAAACGATGTGTGCAGGGTTCCCAAGTCCACCATCCGGGTGCCACTTGGTACACCGGACCACTGTGCCTAGTCTGTCCCAAGCCCACCTGTACCGGGTGCCACTTGGTAGACTACTAACACTACCTACAAACACCAGAAACTAGTTGCAACTCCTGGACAGAGATCATGTTGATTAATAAGTCGAGAGGGGTCGAGTTACCGGAACCCAATGTGTGGTAGTAACTGGTCATGGATCACAAACACAGAACTCAGTTCCTGAGGACGGCTGCAATGAGACAACCCACCATGTACTCCTACATGGCCTCTCACCGCTACCCTTACCAAATCGTGTTCACACACTTAGCTCACACACAGTAGGACATGTTCACACGCCTCTGATTCATCCCCGATGAATCAGACCTGACTCAACTCTAAGCAGTAGCAGGCATGACAAACAAGCATGAATGAGTAGGCACATCAGGGCTCAAAACAACTCCTACTCATGCTAGTGGGTTTCATCTATTTACTGTGACAATGACAGGTCATGCAAAGGATAAAGGGGTTCAGCTACCGCAGCAAGTAACAAATATGTCGTTGTTGTCCTAATGCAGTAAAAGAGAGCAGGAGCGAGAGAGTGGGATTTTATCGGAATGAACAAGGGGGTTTTGCTTGCCTGGCACTTCTGAAGATAATATAGCTCTTCATCGGTGTCATCGAACTCATTGTCGGTATCACGTCTATCGAGAGGGGGCAAGTTCCGGCAACACAGAAGGAACACAATCAATGCAATGCACAATATGATGCATGATCATGACATGGCAAAATGAATGTGTTTTGGGCTAATGCATCTAGCAACAAGTTAAATGGGGTTGGTTTGAATACAAGATTCAAATTCAAACTCCATATGTGATTATTCAAATGCCATTTAATTGATTTGTGCTATACAGCAGCTATAAGTTGTTCTAACATGCATGAAAATGGTACAGATGGATTCCTTGAATTTTTCTGATAATTTTTCATATATAAATTATTTAATTTGGAGTTACGGTTGAATTTCTATGATTTTTAGAAGTTTATACAATTTTCTGGAATTTCAGAATTAAATTAAATCCAGAAAACATTACTGCGTCAGCATGACGTTGGCATGACGTCAGCAAGTCAACAGGGGCCGGTCCGGGTCAAACCTGACCAGTGGGGCCCACTGGTCAGTGACTATGGCTAATCCTAATATAACTTAAACCTAACCTAGTTTAATTAGCCGGGCCGGGCCCGCGGGTCAGTGAGTCAGTGGCTAAAAAAGTTAGAAAAAACTAAACTAATTAACAGGGGCTGGCCCCACCTGTCATCGACCCAGGGGGGTCAAACCCCTGGTCAACAGGGCCTAACCCGCCGGCGGTGAGTCGCCGGCGAGGCCGAGGCGGCGGAGGCCTTCGGGTTTCTTGCTCCGGCGACCAAACGGACGGAGGAGGGGCTCTACGGGTAGCTGGAAGGGCGCCGCGTCTTCCTGTGGGGTCGGTTGGGGTCGGGGCAGCCGGAATCGGCGCCGGCGACGACCTAGGTGGCCGCCGGAGTTCGGCCGAGGTCGAACACGGCGCTGTGGTGCACTAGAGGGAAAACGGAAGGGCTCTGCGGGCTCCTGAGAGGGCGGCGAACTTGGTAACATGCTCGGGCGCAAGCTGGGGTGACCCTGGCCACGGCAGCGCCATGGCCGGCGGCGAGGAGCAATCGGCCGCGGTGGAGAAAGAGGCTAGGGGATGAGCGCGAGCTTGAGAGAAGGGGGAAGAGGAAGAGGGGCTCACAGTGGATCGAACGGAGGGGTCGGCGAGCTCGGGGAAGGCCGCACGGCGACGAATTTGACGACGGCGATCCTCGGTGGCCGAGGAGGGGAATGGCGGAGCTAGCGGCATCCAGGGGCTTCCGGCGCCTTTCGTCTGGGTGGGGATGAAGAGGGAGACGAGGCGGAGCTTTCCGGAGCGTCTGCGAGGCGTGGGGTGGCCGGTAGGCGTGGCTATGGCGAGCGGCGGCGACGGCGACTCTCGGTCATGGGGGGGGGAAGCAGAGGAGCGAGGGGGAGGGAGGTCCAGAGAGCGAGGGAGAAGTGAGAGGGGGTCGGGGGCTGCGTGGCGTCGCGGGAGGGACCAGGGAAGGAGGAGGCAGCCAGGCAGGGAGGAGGTGGCCGGGGCGCGTGGCCGCGCGCGCCGGGCGCGTGCCCGTCCTCCTGGCAGAGGAGGAAGGCGACAGGGGGGGTAGCGGTGGCGGGCTGGGCCGCCAGCTGGAGTTGGGCCAGGTAAGTCCTTCTGCTCTTTTTTTAAATTTCCTGTTCTGTTTTATTTTTATTTAATTCTTTTGCCACTGTTTTGAATTTAAAATAATTCAAACAATGCCAAAAACTCCTCTGAATATTTTTTATTTTGCTAGATGGACTTTTCCAAAAGCTCATAAAAATATTTCAGGGGTATTTGAAATTATATTCTAATTATATGAATATAATTCAAATTCAAATAGCTAATGAATTAAATCCAAAATCCCAAAAATAATTCCTTAAAAATGTTCAATATTTTGGTTGGGACCAGAACCCTTGCCAAAAATTATCAAACATTTAAGAAGAGCATTCTGGAACAATGAATGAGATTTTTAGGGTTTTTGCCCTTCTTTTATTTAGGGTTTTGAGGCTTCCAATTTTCCTCAGTTCAAGTTTCAAAAATATAGACATGATGCACACATGAAGCTAGCCTAGAGCACTACCAGCAGCTAGGGATGTGACAACTCACCCCTACTAAACAAAAATCTCGTCCCGAGATTCAAGCGTAGGGTAAGATGAAGGGGAAACGCAAACTAGTATAATCTTCACGATCCAGGGTGCACTTCATAAGAGCGTTGATTCGATCACCATCATTGTCTTGATGTCTTGCTTCGAGAACTTCAGCTAATCATGACAAGAAGAGGAAAGGGCAACTCTAGAAGGATCGAACTTCTCGAAGGTCGAACAACTCACGGAATGAGACATAGAACCATCTCTCGGGTGGAGACACGAGATACACATCAAGAGGGGTGGAAAGAAACGGATGACGAAGGTTCACTAGGTGGACAACAATTCCACACTTAAAAAGGTGGTAAACGATTGTCAATGTAGCGAGGAGTTGAGTTGCCATGATACCACGACGAAACATCCTGGAGGAGGGTGATTCGTAGATTATTACCTTAAGTGGCAAAAAGAATTACCTTTGATATAGAGATCATTGAGACTCTCTATATCAGCCTAAGGCAAATCACAGCAATCGATTGGCGGGGGTCGGTAGAATGGCATACTCGGACTTGGATGATGTGGATTACCTTGTTGAAAACAACGTAATGGATGAATTTGCTTACCACCGGAAATGGAAGAGACCCATGGTAGAATGGCACATTGGCGGTGCAAGCTGGGAACAAAATGCAAATGCTGGGAATGATTCTGGTAACTGGGGAAGAACCCAACAATAGAGAGTGGATTCCCTGTTTGAAAAGGTCATAGCATTGCCGAGGAAACTGAGAGGAATCCCAGTTAGTGCCGATGGTAACACGTAGCGCTTGTGCGTGCTCTCAAGAACTTGAGCATTTCCATAATCATCAAGGTTTTATCAACATCCGTGTCAAGGGAGCTGACAACACAACATACTACCATGATGAATAGCGATGGGCGATGCAGATGCAAAGGAGGATAACACTTTCTCAGATTTCACCTTAGCGAGGCCAAGGAAACAAAATCTGGATGATCGACCGAGAGACATTTAGCACTCCGCTTCTAATGTTCTCCTTGATGTGCTAGTGTAACCCATTCATAGATATGGTTTGATATCTAGAACATCAAGTAAAAAGGTCGGACTTCGGGATCTCAAAATCCATAGGGGCAACTAGGGAGTAAATCCTATGAAATCCCTATGGGGAGGTGGCCAACTTCCTCAATCAAGATATTATAATAATAGGTCTTCCGGTTGGGTGTGTTGGCCACGACATCCACTTTACCGGTTATCGAGGGACCAATATTATAGTTCTTGGAAAATGTTCCAACCATCATATCTGCCTGAGATTTAGATCTGGTTGGTGTCAGGATATTCCAGACTCATCGAGTCTAGGAAGACAAATGAAAGTTTGCAACACAATTCGACGAGATAACGCTGCGAGATTCTCGGGGAATGAACTACGATAGTAAGCTCCAAAACATGAGCTGGTTCTGCTACAAACATGTGAACACGCTGTCCAAGACAAGCATGACCACAAAGTAGTCTTATAATAAAACACTACCGAGTTCAGGAGGGGAACCATCATTAATGACATCGAAGTCTCCACGCGTGGAAGTCCAAAGAGTTCACCTTGGACAGACTCCTTTATCTTTGAACAACTCAATCAGTGGCTTGGTGTGCTAGGATATACATATAGAATGGAGGTTGCAAATCTCCAGACCACAGAATACTTCGCACGTATGCATGACTGACTTGGGATGATTCCAGAGGAAGCAAAACTAACCTTCTCAAATCCGCGGCGGCAACTTTCACCAAATGCACGTGTATAAGAGGAAGTCACTCCTTTCATCAAACAAATACTTCATGAGCTAGCATGAAGAAAATGCTTTCAAAAGTTTCCAACACTAGCTTAATGTTCAACAAAATCATGGAGGAGATAAGGATGTTGTCAATGGGCTCAACAACAATTCTTCCGGGTTTCCCTTTAAAAGGAATTCCATAGTTAAGAGAACAAGTGATAGCATTGGTCAGACCCAAAAGATATAATGGTGTATGCTCGAGGGATCAACCACGAGTAAGACAACCTTACGAATATCGTTGGTTCTGGTCTGATTGGATGATAGCCCATACTCAAATCAAAGATGGGGTAAGACAATAGGTCCAACAACTGATCACAAGGACCAATTAATGAAGATATCATCTTTCTTCAACACACACACATACACAGAAAGATATCCCTTAACATGAACTAAGTCAGACAGGCTTTTATCTTCCAACTCTCCAAGTTGTTGTTTGGCTTAACCAACTAGCTCAGGGGTATCTAACACCGATTCTTGGAGAGAAAGTGGTTCACAAGAAACCAACTTGATCACGAGCTCAACATAACAGTCAGGTGACAGCCTGGTGATACTTTCGAGAAGATATTCGGAAAATCACGAACCACCGGTATGTTACTAAACTTGAGAACAATCTTGCCTTTGAGGGCAAGACGACATGATCAAATGAGTGAGGACTTGAAATAATTCCTAACTCATTGGTCGAGGAGTGCACCAGAAATAGGGACTAGGTAGCACAATCAGTCTTAGGGTGACGATTCAACAATCAACACGCTAAGAACGAGGTTATCGTCCATTTAACTACCAAGCAATAGAGTTGCTAGCAGTATTGACTTCATACACCATAATTCATTTGTCGGCATTCCGGTTACAATAACACAGGATCCGAGGAATGAACAATGATGGCAAGAAGTATCACTGTACCAAGAGTTCATAGGATGGTGTGCAATTCCTATAACAATCTCGATATAAAATAAGGTAATACTCCAAGGTAGAACAGAACAAAAGCTGGATTAGCAATTTGATCTGCGGAGCACAACTTCTTTGACCCAATCCTGGATATGGAAGAGGTACTGGAGTTTGTTTCTCCTAGTCATTCTGCGATAGAATGGCTTGACGGACCACAAGAGTAATAGGCATTGATAAACGAGCGCACGCATACTCTTGACTATCAATTGATAGACGAAGGTCAGTAGACAACTAAAGAGGGACAACTCAAAGGAACACACGATTTTCTGAGTTGTGGATGCATGGTTTGGCATGTCGAACGAATTCAACATATTTCTTCCGGGCAATCCATGCGGAAAGGTAGAACTGGCAGAGCCACAATATATAATGGAGAACTCATCAAGAGCACTCTTGTTGTCATCTTTTGGTTCAGAAGAACTCCTGCCAAGAATGGTTCATGGTAATTGGAAGAAGGATATACCACGAACCTCGAGGACTATCGCAAAGTTACTAATATCCTAAAGGAACTAGCAACACTATCAACATGAAGTAAGTAGAGTGAATCTCGGGTTCAAAACCCAGGAATAGAATACCTACTACTAAGTAGCATCACGGAATGCTTTCGAGAATAAAGGCCAGAATCTCACACTGGGAACACAAAACGTTGCTAGATTACTAGGTGACTCCCTAAATACCTAGGGTCATAATAGTAACTCCAACATAATGTCAAGGCAATGGAATACCTCAACTCAACAATTAGTGTGATTGAGCTGGCATAAAGGAACATCGAAACCAGAGGGAAAGGATTTTGCAAATGCATCAGACTATTTAGAAACCTGGAATGACTCGGATAGCATAACGGCTGTAAATGCTCAGAAAAGATTTGAGACATTCACAAAAATGGTGGCATAACCACTCAGAAGCACAATATCACGGTTTCGAGATCAACAATTAACATACGGAAGCAGTAAAAACTGAACAGAGGCTTAAGTCCAAAAATCTTATAAGTCTGCGGATTAGTAACACGTGATCCTGATAGAAAGAAGAGATAGCCTAGTTCTTAATCCCCGTAGAAGAGAAGATGATGACTCAGATCAGAAGGCATAAGGTGTAAGGAGTAAAAAGAGCCTTACGTTCCATCCCACAATCAATTCCCTTATATAACTAAAGAATTTCTAGACTCAACTTCGACCAGTTTGGCTTGGTAATCCTACAGGCAGTCAAGCTCTGATACCAACGCTGTCAGGACCCCGACTCAATGCCACATCGATCTAGCATGTAACACCTCATATCACTTTGCGGCCTCACGCACGGTATTCCCACGGGTGTCGCCTTACCTTTGCCCGGGACCGTTTGCGCCTTTTGGCACACGTATATGATAGTGTCGCTAGCATCCATATGATAAGGAGCCCGGGCTGACATGGCTAGTCGTAAACCCAAAGTGGCACTAACTTACAGGGACAGGCATCCATGACCCAACATCGAACGTGTCGGTCATCAGCGGGTGAATCCGGGCTGTAGCACTGGGCTAGCAGGACTCCGGTGAACCGGGCTGTAGCGGGCTAACAGGACTCCGGTATTCATCGCGTGACATTTCCCCGAAGGGACAGACACAGGAACGAAGAAGGACACATGCCGGCCAGCCTAAGTGTTCCGGAGCAGTAGCAAGCTACCATGGCTCAGTGGAAACACTAGGAGACATTTTCCGGTAAGAGAGGCTACCAAGGATAAACAACTAGGTTGTCAGATCCCACACATACCAAGCATTTCAATAACATACACACAATATGCTCGATATGTGCAATACAACATGGCATCACAAAATGACTCTACGACTCAAGTAGTTTATTCAATAGGCTCCGAGGAGCGAGATATTACAATCATGGGTCTCATGACCCAACAATCAGAGCATACAAGTCAAAGCACAAGCGGAAGCTTAACATGTCTGAGTACAGACAACTATAAATGAAAAAGGCTGAGAAGCCTGACTATCTACCAGATCCTGCCGAGGGCACAAGATCGTAGCTGAGGTAACAAGCTAAACGTCGAAGACCACGCGGAACTACTAGCGAGACTGAAGTCTCTCTGCAAAAACATAAAATAGGCAAACGTGAGTACAAATGTACCCAGCAAGACTTACATCAGAACTAACTACATATGCGTCATTATCAACAAAGGGGATGGTGGAGGTTTAACTGCAGCAAGCCAGCTTTGACTCGGTGGCTATCCTAAACTACGATTGCAAGTAACTCTTTGAGGTGGCGCACACGAGTCCACATATTCACCATATCAATACACCACTATGGATCCGCTCCCGTCCCCCTACGAGAACGCCATCCATAGCACTCACGCTTATCTTGCGTATTTTAGAGTATCCACTTTCACTTGTCTATGAACTATGCAAGGGGTCCAAGTTTCCATATCCGAGGAATCCGGCTATTCGAATAGATAATGATAACCCTGCAGGGGTGTACTTCTTCACACACGCTCTCGCCACTTACCGCCCTGTACACGTCATGTACCTCGGCAACCTTCAAGCGGAAGCCGGGCGAGGAAGTCGGCCACGACCTGACTAACCGAACAAGTCTCTAGCCCAGGTTTATCGCCTATTCGGGTTCCATCCGCAAGGAGATCCGGCCGGGGTGTCGCTTACGGCCCCAAACGATGTGTGCAGGGTTCCCAAGTCCACCATCCGGGTGCCACTTGGTACACCGGACCACTGTGCCTAGTCTGTCCCAAGCCCACCTGTACCGGGTGCCACTTGGTAGACTACTAACACTACCTACAAACACCAGAAACTAGTTGCAACTCCTGGACAGAGATCATGTTGATTAATAAGTCGAGAGGGGTCGAGTTACCGGAACCCAATGTGTGGTAGTAACTGGTCATGGATCACAAACACAGAACTCAGTTCCTGAGGACGGCTGCAATGAGACAACCCACCATGTACTCCTACATGGCCTCTCACCGCTACCCTTACCAAATCGTGTTCACACACTTAGCTCACACACAGTAGGACATGTTCACACGCCTCTGATTCATCCCCGATGAATCAGACCTGACTCAACTCTAAGCAGTAGCAGGCATGACAAACAAGCATGAATGAGTAGGCACATCAGGGCTCAAAACAACTCCTACTCATGCTAGTGGGTTTCATCTATTTACTGTGACAATGACAGGTCATGCAAAGGATAAAGGGGTTCAGCTACCGCAGCAAGTAACAAATATGTCGTTGTTGTCCTAATGCAGTAAAAGAGAGCAGGAGCGAGAGAGTGGGATTTTATCGGAATGAACAAGGGGGTTTTGCTTGCCTGGCACTTCTGAAGATAATATAGCTCTTCATCGGTGTCATCGAACTCATTGTCGGTATCACGTCTATCGAGAGGGGGCAAGTTCCGGCAACACAGAAGGAACACAATCAATGCAATGCACAATATGATGCATGATCATGACATGGCAAAATGAATGTGTTTTGGGCTAATGCATCTAGCAACAAGTTAAATGGGGTTGGTTTGAATACAAGATTCAAATTCAAACTCCATATGTGATTATTCAAATGCCATTTAATTGATTTGTGCTATACAGCAGCTATAAGTTGTTCTAACATGCATGAAAATGGTACAGATGGATTCCTTGAATTTTTCTGATAATTTTTCATATATAAATTATTTAATTTGGAGTTACGGTTGAATTTCTATGATTTTTAGAAGTTTATACAATTTTCTGGAATTTCAGAATTAAATTAAATCCAGAAAACATTACTGCGTCAGCATGACGTTGGCATGACGTCAGCAAGTCAACAGGGGCCGGTCCGGGTCAAACCTGACCAGTGGGGCCCACTGGTCAGTGACTATGGCTAATCCTAATATAACTTAAACCTAACCTAGTTTAATTAGCCGGGCCGGGCCCGCGGGTCAGTGAGTCAGTGGCTAAAAAAGTTAGAAAAAACTAAACTAATTAACAGGGGCTGGCCCCACCTGTCATCGACCCAGGGGGGTCAAACCCCTGGTCAACAGGGCCTAACCCGCCGGCGGTGAGTCGCCGGCGAGGCCGAGGCGGCGGAGGCCTTCGGGTTTCTTGCTCCGGCGACCAAACGGACGGAGGAGGGGCTCTACGGGTAGCTGGAAGGGCGCCGCGTCTTCCTGTGGGGTCGGTTGGGGTCGGGGCAGCCGGAATCGGCGCCGGCGACGACCTAGGTGGCCGCCGGAGTTCGGCCGAGGTCGAACACGGCGCTGTGGTGCACTAGAGGGAAAACGGAAGGGCTCTGCGGGCTCCTGAGAGGGCGGCGAACTTGGTAACATGCTCGGGCGCAAGCTGGGGTGACCCTGGCCACGGCAGCGCCATGGCCGGCGGCGAGGAGCAATCGGCCGCGGTGGAGAAAGAGGCTAGGGGATGAGCGCGAGCTTGAGAGAAGGGGGAAGAGGAAGAGGGGCTCACAGTGGATCGAACGGAGGGGTCGGCGAGCTCGGGGAAGGCCGCACGGCGACGAATTTGACGACGGCGATCCTCGGTGGCCGAGGAGGGGAATGGCGGAGCTAGCGGCATCCAGGGGCTTCCGGCGCCTTTCGTCTGGGTGGGGATGAAGAGGGAGACGAGGCGGAGCTTTCCGGAGCGTCTGCGAGGCGTGGGGTGGCCGGTAGGCGTGGCTATGGCGAGCGGCGGCGACGGCGACTCTCGGTCATGGGGGGGGGAAGCAGAGGAGCGAGGGGGAGGGAGGTCCAGAGAGCGAGGGAGAAGTGAGAGGGGGTCGGGGGCTGCGTGGCGTCGCGGGAGGGACCAGGGAAGGAGGAGGCAGCCAGGCAGGGAGGAGGTGGCCGGGGCGCGTGGCCGCGCGCGCCGGGCGCGTGCCCGTCCTCCTGGCAGAGGAGGAAGGCGACAGGGGGGGTAGCGGTGGCGGGCTGGGCCGCCAGCTGGAGTTGGGCCAGGTAAGTCCTTCTGCTCTTTTTTTAAATTTCCTGTTCTGTTTTATTTTTATTTAATTCTTTTGCCACTGTTTTGAATTTAAAATAATTCAAACAATGCCAAAAACTCCTCTGAATATTTTTTATTTTGCTAGATGGACTTTTCCAAAAGCTCATAAAAATATTTCAGGGGTATTTGAAATTATATTCTAATTATATGAATATAATTCAAATTCAAATAGCTAATGAATTAAATCCAAAATCCCAAAAATAATTCCTTAAAAATGTTCAATATTTTGGTTGGGACCAGAACCCTTGCCAAAAATTATCAAACATTTAAGAAGAGCATTCTGGAACAATGAATGAGATTTTTAGGGTTTTTGCCCTTCTTTTATTTAGGGTTTTGAGGCTTCCAATTTTCCTCAGTTCAAGTTTCGAAAATATAGACATGATGCACACATGAAGCTAGCCTAGAGCACTACCAGCAGCTAGGGATGTGACACCGTTACTGAGAAAGCCTAGCGTCGTCCGCCCCGCGAGGCTTGGCCCCTCGCGAGGGTCTTGAGTCTTGTGCTGATGAAGATGGGCCGTACTGGGCCACCACTTGAGCCACGCCGCATGCCGCAGGAAGGCAAGCCTGGGGACCCCCGTCCCCAGAACGCCGACAGTAGCCCCCGGGCCTAAGGTGCACTCAGACTTGGCTTAGCGGAGAAGCGAAGGGGCTAGTGCGGAGCACCGCGGGCCCCATCAACATGAGGCCTTGGCCGCCGTGTGGCGGTTGATTGGACATGGACGTCTCCGCTTCCCCACGCTTCCCCATTACGCGCCTGGGTAGGCGGCCACGAGGCTTGTACACAGTTATCCTGCCTTCACAGCCTGTGTGCTCCTTGTTCCCCTTACCTCCTCGAGCCTCTACTTCTGCCTCCAATCCATCTCGAGTTCTTCTTCCTTCCCATTGCCATGGCGCCAACGAAAAAGGACAAGGGGAAGAAACCTGCGCCCTCGACCAGCGCGCCTCCGGCGGCTGCTCCCGCCGTCGACAAATCGCTCATACTCAACCTGGAAGCCCTGGAGAAGGTCTGCTCCGTGCTTGCCTCCAGCTTCAACGAGTGCGGGAAGACAACGGTCTAGCCCGCGTCCCACGCCTCCTTCGGCAGGATCGTCATGGAGGTCTGATTCTTTGCTGACGCCTTGTGGGCAGGTCTGGTTCCCCCCTTTTCTGCCTTCTTCAATGCGGTGCTTTCCAATTACCATATCCACATGATGCATCTTGGCCCCCAATCCATTACTCTGCTTGCTGTCTGCACCTTTGTATGTGAGGCCATGGTGGTGATTCCTCCTTCCATTACCCTTCTGCGCCACTTCTTCTCTCTACACTTGTCCGATCCTTCCCGGTGTTCGGGATGCGTGAGCTTCCAGGCCGTGTCGGAGACGGCCGCCTCGGGGATCGATTTCGGCCTCCCACCTTCCGCGAGCGGGTTCCAGGAGTGGTAGTTGTATGTGGATCTTGGGGTGCCCAGCCCCCTGCTCGTGCACCCGACTCTACCTACCATCCCCATCCTAGTTGGGGTCACGAGAAGCTTACGAGCCCCCAGCTTGCCTTCACCTGGCATCGCTTCGAGAGGCTAAGGGAGCTCGGGGTGACGGCGCCCCGGGTGGTGAAGGAGTTCCTCCAGCGTCGCATCGCTCCTCTCCAGCGCCATTCCCGCCCAATGTGGGCTTACTCCGGTCGTCAGGACCGCATGAGGCTCCGGGAAGGGGATCTCGCACCTGAGACGCTGAAGAAGGTGCTGCTGGTCCTGACTGGCGACCACTCTCCTGGCAGCGTTCGTCACGGAGGCGCCCTGTTGTATCTTTCCTCAAATAGGGTCGACTCATGAAACAGATGCCTCGCTTCGACAAATGGGGGTTGCACCCAGCTGGCCTCGTGGGGCCCCACGAGAACCTGGTTGCTGTGGTCCTTCCCCTAGCCGCCCGCGCCGTCCTTGCCCCAGGAGTCATCGCAGGAAGGCAAGCATTGGCAGGAGCTGGGGGGCCCCATGTCGAGGTGCTGATGTCGCGTGGGACTCCCGAAGCGTCATCCTCCGGAGCCTATGGAGCCCCTCGCAAGGTGATGGCTGACGAGGGGGCGCGGTCTTCCACTTCCGAGGCCGAAGCCCCCGAGGCCTTGGCAGGCCACCAAGAGAGGTAACACCTGATTGCTCCTCTCAGGCTAGTGCCCTTGATGTAGGCTATCCTGATGCTTCGGCTCCTATGTCGCGCGTTGGCCCTCACGTCGTGAGCTTGGGCCGGTTCCCCATAGATTTCGAGGCCCTTCGCAAGAGGAAGGAGGCTTCCGGTGGTGATGATCGCCCGTTCCGCCCACTGAAGCACACGAAGTACTTTGCCATGGACGAGTAAGTCCCTCCATTTCATAGTTCCTTTTCTGCATCTCCCTTTGTTGATCGTGGTCTTTCAGGATTCCTTCTGATGAGCCCGTAGAGCCAGCTGAAGAGCCACTTCCTCAGGCTTCTCCTCCCTCACCGACCTTGGTCGCCCCGAGTCTGCGTGCCGCCCTAGGTGCAAGCTCGACTGGAGATGCAGGCCAGCTTGCGGTGCTCCTCAATCCTGTCAGCGCCCCGCTCTTCCCTCGTGAGCCCTCCTCGGGCACCACCAGCTTGCCCCGATCTCCTCCATTGACCATAGGCGGCGAGTGGCTGAAGCTGATCTTTGGGTCCTTAGCGGAAGGTGGATCGACGCCTGGTTGGGTCCCCTGCGGGGCCCGCCCAGCGATCGCAGGGGCACCAGCCCCCAGCCTCCCTACCGAGAGGGGGCGAACCACTCCAAGGCCCTCCGCCAGCGTCGACGGTGGAGTATGGTGTTAACGACGTGCTTGGGCGTGCGCGGGAGCGCAGCGCTCTCCGCCAAGAGTTCGTCCAGAGGGCAGCCGATGTAGTGAGGCAGCTCGGTGCAGTGCTGGCACTTGAAGACGCGTGTCTCGAAGCTGAAGGCTTGAGGCTGGTCGAGGAGTGGCACAAGCTGAAGGCGGTTGTTAGTCTCGCGTGCCACCAGCGTGACCTCGAAAATGCCAAGGCCGAGGCATCCCTGGCGACCTCTCGGGAGGCCTGTTCCCGGGCTCTTGAGGAAGCTCAGGATGCAGACAAGCGACGCGAGGCCGTGGAGGAGCGCGCGTGAGAGCTCCATGACTGCTGCAACTCCCTGGAGTGCAGGCGGAGCTGCGCCGATCCACCCTTGCGCTGCTGAAGGGGGGGCCCGCCGAGGAGGAGTAGCTCCGGAGGCACGAGGAAGCGCTGACGCGGGAGACTGCCGAGGGCAACATCGATCTAGAGCGGTTGGAGACGAGGGAGCGCTAGGTTGCCCGGGCGGAGGACGACATTGGCGCACGGGAGGCCCGGATCCAGGAGGAGATCGACCGTCGCGTGGCGGAGGCTCGTGCCGGCCTTGAGCACGAGTACGAAGAGCGGCTGGAGTTGATCATGGCCGAAGCCGCGGGCAGGACTGCAGCCCTCAGGACCAGGTTGACTGAAGCCACAAAGCGAGCTGAGGCCACTGCTGCCGCGCTAGGCTCGGCGCGGGCTGAGCTGGCCTCCTCCCGCTCCGAACTGCTCCTTCTTCAACAGCGGGTTGATGATGCCGAGGCCGTCATGGAGCGGAATGTGGACGAGATCCGCCAGCGGCAGACATTGGAACACATGCACGGCCCCATGCTCCGAATGCTCAGGGAAAGGGCTAACACGGCCTTGGGCAACATCTGCGAGGCTGCCGCCGAGGAGCCGCATGTGACCAACTACGTCGGCAACCTCCAGTTCTTCACTGACGTGGTGATGCATCTGGAGAACTGCTCTGAGAGGTCTCGCCAGCTGGTAGAGGAACGGAGCCGCGGCCTGCTCACACAGGCATTCTCCCGCGTCTTCAACCATCTTCAGAACTTCGATCCCCTCTTTGACTTCGACGCTGCCATCGCCCCGGTGCCTGAGGCCGTCCGAGGCGACTTAGCACGGTGGGCGGAGGACAATGTTGATGCGCTCGTCCGGGCCTTCACTTCCAATGATGACGGGGTGATCATTGCTGCCGATGAAGGCGTCGTGGTGAATGGTGGTGGAGACGGTGCCAACAACGGTGATGAAGAGGCTGGCGGCGATGAGGGTGGTGCCAGCGACACCTCCAGGGACACCCTGGGAGATGCAGCGAGCGATTTGTCTGATTGACCCCGCGCTTCCTCCCGCTAATTGCCCTGCGCAGGAAGAGACTTGGGCGTGGCCCTGAAGGTTGTGAGAGCATTTTTGGGAGGGGAAGCCCCTCATGTAAGAAGATTGTTGCCTATGTGTTGTCAAGATTGGCGTCGGATGAGTGCCTGCATGATGCTGCGATTGTCGTGATGCATAGGTTGTCGTAGTTTTACCTTTGTCTTGGCGAGCCTCGAGTGGGCCTATGGTGTCCATTCGAGGGCCCCATGCGGGTCCCATTTGACCATGCGGTGAGAGCCCGGCTGGAGCGAACACCGGCCGCGGGACGGCAGGCGCACGTGCTGGGCCTTGCCCTACTCATGCGGGGCCCACGAGAGGGAGGCAGCTAGTGTGAATTCCAACTTGAACAGAAACCGGGGCACGAGAAAGCACACGAATAAGACACGACACCCCTCCCCGCACACATAAACGCAAATTCGACTTCAACTTTAGATCCGAGACGAGAAAGCTTGTTCGCACGAAAAAGAAAGCAAGAGCAAAAGGCCGCGTCCGGCACCTAGTCTAGTCTTCAACGTCTTCTCACTAGCGCGAAGCTAAGTGCTGCCACTAGGCGTGGGAGGGAGCCCCTAAGGCCCGAGGACGGCTCTCCGGAGATTCCGGGGCATGTACAACCCCAACTCATTATTACATGAGAGTGTCACGAGCGGCGAGCTTCACAGGTACTGGCCTTGCTTCGTATCGCCAGATGAGGGCCCCGCCTTGCGCCACCCTTGGACCATCGATGGCGACCGGAAACTAGGACGACACCAATGGGTAAAAGGGGACGCCAGTGGTTCCCCCGACGACCACGGGTCCTCTGCCGGGGGCAGGCCCTGGGGCACCTCCCTGGCAGAGGGCCGACCTCCAAAGAACTCCTTGCTCTGCACGTCGTGGGGAGGAGCCTGGCTCCCGACCCCTCTCCTGCTGCCCCCAGTGCCCTCCTCCTAAGGGGAAGGAGATTGCCGCACTGGGGCAGCCATCCGCTATGGTGACCTGAACCTCCTGCGACCCATGGTTGGCATAAGCCTGCTCCTGAGGAATTAGAGGTACCCGGTAGTTGTCGAGGCTTCCGTGAGGCTCTTAAAGAGCTCGGCTTCTGGTGCCTCTTCCTCTAAGCCTGACCCGAGGAACGAGCTGTGGTCTTTCTCCAGCGTGTACCCTCGATCCACCATTTGGGGCATATAGGCCTCCGGGACCACCACCCCAAAGGCCTCGCTGAGCAGCTCGACTTGAAGCTCCATCTTGGGGATGCTAAGGTGGCGGCCTGCTGGGACCAAAGGCAGCGATGCGCATGCTCTCGCTTACTAGGGGCGGTGCCGGCGTAGCCTGCTGCTCAGCGCTGATGGCCAGGCTAGTGTTGATGAAGCCTTGAGGCGCGCCCAGGGGCACGTGGGCGCAGATCGGCCCGCCTCGTGATCCTCCCGGGGCCTGGGGTGGAAGCTGGACGCAGAACGGGGGGGCCCCTGACGTAGCGGCATCCAGGAGCTCGGCGACGCGTTCCAGCAGCACGTCGCGGCCGCTTTCTTGCAGTCTGCACCGCAGCAGCTCTCGCGCCACCGTGAGCGCGGCCTTCTTGTTTGCCTGCTCCTGTCGGGTGTGCGGCGCCGTGGCCGCAGCATGGCTTGAGGCCCTTACTGCCGATCATACTTGCCGTGGAGTGAGGGCAGGGGATGACTGACCGCGCCGCCCGCGTCCTGCAGCGTTCTGCAGGGCGTGGGCTGCCTGAGGTGCGGGGTTGAGGTCACCTTGGGCAGGCGGCACGGCATGGGCAGGCAATTCTACCCAGTGGTCGGAGTGGGCCGTCGGGTCGCTGGACATGGAGGCGGTGACACGGCGGAACATATAACGGAAGAAAGAAGATTCCGGCGCACCCCTACCTGGCGCGCCAAATGTCGGATGTCGGGTTCCGACAGACCCTTAAGGTTCGAACTCTGGGGTGCGCACGAAGATCTCTCCCCTACCGATCTACGTTCGATCGCCTCGTGAGATCTAACATGAAAACGATGAACAACACGAGGGACACAAGATTTATACTGGTTCGGGCCACCGTTGTGGTGTAATACCCTACTCCAATGTGTGGTGTGGTGGATTGCCTCAGGGGCTGATGATGAATAGTACAGGGGAAGAACAGCCTGACGAGAGGTGTTCTTGAGCTGGTGCAATGAACTACTTGGGTGAGTTCGATCGCCTCTCTCTCTCTAATGAGCACTCGATCTGTCCGTCCCCTTCCTCGTTGGTGGCTAGTCCTATTTATAGAGGCCCTGGTCCTCTTCCCAAATATTGAGTGGGAAGGGTGCCAACAATGGCCATTTTGAAGGGGAACATCTAGTACAAGTTATCCTGACTAAAGTTGGTCTTCGGCTGCGAAAAGCACTGGCGATGACGCCGTCTTGGGCTCCACGGTTACCTCCATCCTGCCGCCCCGCTGGTCTTGGTCTCGTTGCACTGAAATGGCAACCTTTCCCTGATGCCTCGGTACTCCACGTCTCTGCTTGCCCCCTTTGCACCAAAGAGGAAACAAGGACACTGCGCTGGCCGGCGCTCGCCTGGCGCCCGCCTGGTCTCGATCGTCATGGCTTGCGTCACGAGAACCTCGCGAGGTACCCTGCCTTGATCTCTCCGCCTCCTCGCGAGCCTGCCTGGCAAGGCCGTTCCTGAGGAAGCCTAGCGTCGTCCGCCCCGTGAGGCTTGGCCCCTCGCGAGGGTCTTGAGTCTTGTGCTGATGAAGATGGGCCGTACCGGGCCACCACTTGAGCCACGCCGCAGGCAGGCAAGTCTGGGGGCCCCTGTCCCCAGAACATCGATAGCGATGTTGAGTGTCTATGCCACCATTTTGTAGGATATCTTAAATCCTTTGGAGCATTTACAGTCGTTATGTTGTCCGAGTCATCCCAGGTTTCTAAACAATCTGATGCACTTGCAAAATCCTTTCATTTTCGTTTCGATGTTCTTCTACGCCAGGTTAATCACACTAATTGTTGAGTTGAGGTACTCTATTGCCTCGACATGTATGTTGGAGCTATTATTATGACCCTAGGTGTCTAGAGTATCACCTAGTAATCCAGCCATGCTTTGTGTTCCCAGTGTGATGATTCTAGCCATCATTCTCGAAAGCATCCCGTGATGCCACTTAGTAGTAGGTATTCTACTCCTGGGTTTCTGAACCCGAGATTTCCCTACTTACTTCATGTTGTTAGTGTTGCTCGTACCTTTAGGATATTAGTAACTTTTGCGATAGTCTTCGAGGTCCATGGTATATCATTCTTCTAAATACCATGAACCATCCTTCGCAGAAGTTCCTTGAACAAAGAGATCACGACAAGAGTGATCTCGATGGGTTCTCCATTCTATATTGTGACTCTGCCAGTTCAACCTTTCTGCTTGGGTTATCCGGAAGAAATATGCTGAATTTGTTCGGCATACTAATCCATGCATCCACAATTCAGAAAAACATATGTTCCTTGGAGTTGTCCCTCTTTAGTTGTTTTCTGGCCCTTGTCTATCAATTGATAGTTAGGAGTAGTTATGCATTCATGTTCATCCATGCCACTACTCTTGTGGCCCGTCAAGCCATTCTATTCGGGAATGACTAGGAGAAACAAACTAAAGTACCTCATCCATATCCAGGATTGGGTCAAAGCAGTTGTGTTCCACAGATCAAATACTAGTCTAGCTTTTGTTCTGTTCCACCTTGGAGCGTTACCCTCTTTACGTCGGGATTGTCATGAGAACTGCACCATCTCTTGTGAATTCTTGACGTAGTGATACTTCTCGCCCTCATTGTTCATTTCTCGGCTCCCATGTTGTTGTCACCGGAATGCCGACAAGTGAACCGTGATGTGTGAAATAAATACTTCTAGCAACTCCGTTGCTTTGTAGTTAAATGGACAATAACCTCATTCTTAGCATGTTGATTATTGAATCATCACCCTGAGGCTAATCGTGCTACCTAGTCCTTATTTACGGTGCACTCTCCGATCAATGAGTTAGGATTGAGTCAATCCCTTGCTCTATTGATCATATCGTCTTGCCCTGAAAAGCAAGATTGTTCTCGAGCTTAGTAACATGTTGGTGGTTCGTGATATTCCAGATATCTTCCCGGAAGTATCACCAGGTTGTCCCCTGACAGTTATGTTGAGCTCGTGATCAAGTTGGTTTTCTTGTAAACCACCCTTTCTCCAAGAATCCGTATGGGATGCCCTGAGCTAGTTGGTTAAGCTAAACAACAACTTGGAGAGTTGGAAGATAAAAGCTTACCTAACTTAGTTCGTTCCAAAGGGATATCCTTGTGTTGGTGAGTTAGCTGAAGAAAGGCGACATCTTCATTGATTGATCCTCATGGTCAATTTTTGGGTCTATTGTCTTGTCTAAACCTTTTATTTGAGTATGGGCTATCGTGAAATCAAATCAGAACCAACGATGTTCGTAAAGTTGTCTTACTCGCAGTTGTTCCTCAAGCATACACCATTATATCTTTTGGGTCTGACCAATGCTATCACTTGTTCACATAATTATGGAATTCCATCTTCATGGAAACCTGGATGAATTGTTGTTGAGCCCATCAACAACATTGTTATCTTCTCCATGATTTGTGTTGAACATCCAACTAGTATTGGAAACTTTATAAGCATTATCTTCATATCCCGTTCATGAAGCATATGCTTGGATGAAAAGAAGTGACTTCCTCTAATTCATGTGCATTTGATGCCAGTTGCCGCCGTGAATTCGAGAAAGAATGTTTTTACCTCCTCTGGAATCATCCCAAGTCAGTTATCACTACTAGGGAAAACCCTAGCAGTAGCGCTGGTTTTGTGCTGACTAGTAGCGCGGGTAGGCGCGCTACTAATAAGGTGCTACAGCTATTGCTTAGCAGTAACGCGTGCCCGCATGCGATACTGCTAGGACAAATAGCTGCAGCATTTGTTCAGTACCACGCTACTGCTAAGGTAACTACTTAAAGCGTGTTTTCTATCCATCGCTACTAGTATTCTTTTTTATTTTTTTATTTTTAGTGTATTTATGCGCTATCGTAGAAATATTGGTACAATACCAGTTATGAGGTTTACATCATTATGTCCATAACAGTGTGTCAAATGAAGGTGGATTAGGTTCAAGTGGAGGCAATATGTGGTGCATGTCAAAAGTATACTACTAATCCAAACTTGAAATAGTTTGGACTAGTAGTACTTCCGATGTGCACCACATGTTGCCTCCACTTGAATCTAATCCGCCAGCACAAGCTATTTAATCATCATCATAGTCATTACCACCAACAATATTTATTTAATCACCACTAACACTAGCTAATAATAATCATCATAGTCATTACGACCAACACTAGCTATTTTATCATCATAGTAATAGTGTAGCACATCATCATTCTCAAACTCATTTCTAGCTAGCTAATCACTCTTGCTGCTCTCTCTTAGGTAAAATAACATAAAACATGTATAGCTCTCCTCCTTTATCAAGCTGGAGCATGAAGATGAACCTGTCTCCTAATCGTGGGTAGCGCATCTGTTTGCTGCCCCCTAGTACTTCTCTGCGCTACCCCATCACATATTTGGTCCAGCCTTGCACTATTAAGCATCCATCGCTAATCTTGAAGGCACTAAAGTAATCTGTAGGATATCTTGGCCGTAAGGTGATAATACTCATGGTACCTTTAGTCTCGATCCCATAAGGCACAACATTCATCGGGAGTCCCTGTTGAAGAACATCGTATGGTAACATACTTAGCAATGAAGTTTAGCCTCAAAAATAATGTATGGAAAAGATGCACTGAGGACAAATAGTAAAAATCTTACCATCCTTCCTAAATAGATGTGACCGTAGTTCATTACGAACACTATTGGTCGCACATTTTCAGTACTAACATTTCTAAATGTAGGAAGAAAATTTGTCTTGACAGTATCAAGATCCTCAAGCCATGAAACATAATGACTGAGCTCCTCGCAGTTGAGTTCAGCCCCAGGACAGTATACGGTCCTGTCTACCAAGCGCTGGACATGTTTGCTTTCACCGAAATAAGCTGACAATACAAATTAGTTGTCAACTATTTTTGAGTAAACAATATCAAAGACATAGATATGGTTGAGAAACTTACATAATGGTATAACTGGAGGCGTCTGCACATCGATCCAGATGTCGGTATTATGTTCAATATCATCTTCCAGACGAATATCAAAGGTGATAACCATATCAGGCTCAAATGCGTAAGTCTTGCATAGTGCTCGCCATGTTTTGCATCCAAAATAGGTGTAGTCGTTTGAATTGTATAATTTTGCATGGAAAATATAACCATGCTCGGTCTTCAAGTAAACTTTCTTTTCCTCCGTACTATGACTGAAACCTATCTTATCCAATACAAAAACTCTTGCATGGCAGGGGATACGCTAGTAGAATAGTAAACAAATATAAGTTGAAGCAAATGAAGCAGATGTCATGCTTAATTACGAAAAAAGACTTGTCGTTGTGACATACTGTATCCACTTCGAAGTTCTCGTCCAACTTGATGCTGAAGCGCCTATCATCATCTAGGAAGATTCCGTCGCACAGGTCGCGCTCGTCTTCGCAGTATATGCAAATACCGAAATCCTTTTCATCGTCAGACGTTTCCTATGTTCATAGTTAAAACATTAATTGAAAATCGATCGAAGACAACTACCAGGATACTCAACGCACAAATCCGGGGCACTCGATATTTCCTACATATTCTGGCACAAGTCATGCCAAAATTCACGGAAAAGTCCAGCATGACCTTTGCTAAAATAGGACATATCGAGCGCCTGAAATTTGCCGGAACGGAAATGAATCAACACTCTGGCAAAACATAGGCCACTCGGAGGTGTAACCTGCAAACATGACCGGCCACTTGGATATTGAGCAACACAAGATATACATTTCAAAATATCTTATAGGACTCAAATTAGCATGCATTCAATAAGCAAAAGCAAATCATCTCATGCGTCCGTACATTGTCGAATATTATCACTAATACATCACGAATAGTGCCATACATATAACATCACTCATACAACTAAAACCCTAGCACACGACGGGTATCGGCGCGGGCGGTGGACACCCACAGAGAAGGAACCATCACGGGATAATAGCTCCAGTGAGATCCCCGGAGAACCTGCCAGGTATTGGAGAACGACCTGTGCTCCAACGCAAACAAGTAGCGACGGACGTGCGCGTCCTCCTCACTGACACGGTGACGCACCACCTCCGCGGAGTCCTCGAGCCTCTGGATCATCACTGGCCCACGCGACCGCCACCAAAGAAGGTTCGGGTCAACAACAGGCTGGCTCCTCACCAACCTGCGCCCCCCGGTAGGTAGTGCCTCCCAGTACCATCCCGGCGGAGCCCAGTCCCGGACATGGCCGATCTGGTCAAGCAGGTGTCGTCCTCCGCTGACTCGACGACAAGGATGCGGGATAGGCATCGTCCACGTCGAGGCGGAAAAAATTGCTTTAACTAAAAAATACAACAAGTTCTTACTAACTAGTTCTATTAATTCAACTAGTTCTTACTAAAAATAAACTTACTATAAATAAAAATATTCTAGTACCTAATTAGTACCTAGTTCTTACTAACTAATTAGTACCTAGGAACTACTGCCCTAATTACCATCTAATTTGATGAACCTATAGGGGTGGAAAGTGGTAGCGGATATTTCAATTATCCAACTATAAAGTGAAATAAGTGGTCAAATTTTACTCGTTTTATGATTCATCTTAGAAATTTGATTCGTTTTCACCCTTACATGAACCCTAACTCATTTGAGCCGCATCCGCATCCGATTTGTTTCCACTCTTACATGAACCCTAACTAATTTGATGCAACTAAAATATAAAGAAACCCTAGGCAGAGGTAGGGAGAGGGAGGAGCGGGCGTGCTCACCTCGGGTGGCTGTGACGAGGGAGGGGCAGGGAGGCGTCGAGGTCAGGGTCGGCGCTCGGGCGCGCGGCGGAGGGCGGCCGGCGTCGAGGTCGGGGTCGGGGGCGGCGTTGAGGTCGGGGGCGGGGGCGGCGTTGAATCTGGGGTCGGGGCGGCGTAGAGGGTGCGGAGAGCGCGCGGCGGCCGACGGGCGACGGCGGCGGCGAGAGTGGAGAGAGTTGGATTTGGGGGAAGTTGCCGCGTGGGGAAGGATGAACCCCATGGTTAAGTCAGAAGTAGCAGTAGCGCGTTCCAGGAAAAGCGCTGCTGCTATCTTAGCTACAACGCGTTCTGTGATACACGCTACTGCTACTCCTTTCTCTTTTTTCCCCTTTTTCATTTAGTTTTCTTCACATTTTTTTCCTTTCACCTTATTCTATTTCTTTCATTTTCAATTTCCTTTCTATTTTCTTTCCATTTAATTTTATAACCTTTAGCAGTAGCGAGTTTATATTAAAACGCGCTGCTACAAATAAAGTAGCGGTAGCGTGGTTCATCATAGGTCGCTACTACTATGTGTAGCCTACCGGCTAAGCCGTGGGAATTTTAGTAGTAATGTGTTTACAGCCAGATGCGCTACTGCTACATCTTTATCTGCAACGTGGTTTCCTCAGGCGCGCTACTGCTACTTAGCACCAGCGTGCTTTTTTGACCCACGCTACTGCTAAAGTTTTGTGTATAAGGTTTTCCCTAGTAGTTTATGCACGTGCGAAGTATTCTGTGGTCTGTTAGACTGATCATCTTCATTCCATATGAATTCCCTAGCACACCAAGCCACTAACTGATTTGTTCCAGGAAAAGAAATTCCTTCATAAGAGCTAATCCGGACTTATGTTAGGACTTCGATATCCTCGTTGATGGTTCCCAACCAGAACTCGGTAGTGTTTTATTATAAGACTACTACGTGGCCATGCTTGTCTGGGACAGCGTGTTCACATGTGTGTAGCAGAACCAGCTCATGTTTTGGAGCTTACTATCGCAGTTCATTCCCCGAGAATCTTGCAACGTCATCTCATCGATTTGTGCTGCAAACTTCCATTTTTCTGGAGTTGATGAGTCTGGAATGTCCTGACCCCAACCAGATATGAATCTCAAGCAGATATTATGGTTGGAACAATTCCAAAGAACTATTATATTGGTCTCTCTGTAACCCGGTAAAGTGGATGTTGTGGCCAACACACCCAACCGGAAGACCTATTATTGTAGTATCTTGATTGAGAAAGTTGCCCACCTCCCCATGAGGTTTTCGTAGGTTTTACTCCAATAATTGCTCCTTATGGATCCTTGAGCTCCCGAAGTCCGACCTTTTACTTGATGTTCTAGATACCAAACAATATGAATGGGTTACGCTAGTACATCAGGGAGAACATTAGAAGCGGAGTGCTAAATGTCTCTCGGTCGATCATCCAGATTTTGTTTCCTTGGCCTTGCTAAGGTGAAATATGAGAAGGTGTTATCTCTTTTGCATCTGCATCCTCCATCACCATTTGTCATGGTAGTATGTTGTGTTGCCAGGGTCCTTGTCACGAATATTGGTAAAACCTTGATGAATATGGAAATGCTCAAGTTCTTGAAAGCTCGCACAAGCACTAGCTATTATCATCGGCACTACCTGGCATTGCTCCCAGCTTCCTCGGTTATGCTATAACCATTCCAACGGTGGAATCACTCTCTACTGTTCAGTTTCTCCCCAGTTACTACAATCATTCCCAGCATTTGTATTTTGTTCCCAGCTTGCATCGCCATTGTGCCATCCTACCTTTGCCTGATGCCTCGGTACTCCACGCCTGTGCTTGCCCCCTTTGCACCAAAGAGGAAACAATGACACTGCGCAGGCCGGCGCCCGCCTGGCGCCCGCCTGGCCTCGGTTGTCATGGCTTGCGTCACGAGCACCTCGCGAGGTACCCTTCCTTTATCTCTCCGCCTCCTCGCGAGCCTTCCTGGCGAGGCCGTTCCCGAGGAAGTCGTGCATCGTCTGCCCCCCAAGGCTTGGCCCCTCGCGAGGGTCTTGAGCCTTGTGCTGATGAAGATGGGCCGTACTGGGCCACCACTTGAGCCACGCCGCGGGCCGCAGGCAGGCAAGTCTGGGGACCCCCGTTCCTAGAATGCCGACAAGTGTGGTGGATTGTCTCGAGGGGCTATGGATGAACTAGTACAAGGATGAACATGCCTCAGTAGGTGAGGTGCTCTTGAGCTGGTGTGGTGCTCGGGGTGGAATTGATCTCTCTCCCACTATGGTGGGGGCTAAGTCCTATATATAGTGGCCTTGGTACTCTTCCCAAATATGAGCAGGAAGGGATTCCACAACGGCGGGATTTGAAAGGGGACAAGTAGTACAGTCTATCCTGACAAAAGTAGTCTTCGCCTGCGAAATGCCTCTAGTCGTGACGCTGCGATGGGCTCGGTGATGACCTCCGTCCTGCCGTCCTGGTGGTCTTGGTCTTGTTGCACCAGAATGGGAACCTTTGGCTGATTCCTCGAGACTCTGTGCCTATGGCTTGCCTCCCTTCCACCGAAGAGGAAACCTGCACTCTGCACCCGCCTGGCGCCCGCCTGGCCTTGGTCGTCACGGCTCACGTTAGCTGAGCCTCATGATGTAGCTGCATAGAACTCTCCGCCCCTCAGGAGCCCTCCCGAGGAGGCCAACTCCTTCAGGGGTCTTGGCGTCGTCCGCCTTGCGAGGATTGGCCCCTCGAGAGGCTCTTGCTATGTTGGTGTTGAAGCTGGGCTGTACCAGGCCGTCGATGGAGCCACGTGGTGGGCCGCAGGCAGGCAGGACTGGATACCCACAAGTCTAGGATGCCGACAGTAGCCCCCGGGCCCAAGGCGCGCTCGAACTTGGCTCCAAGTGAAGCCAAAAGGCAAGGGCGGAGCACCACGGGCCCTTCAGCCTACGGCCCTGAAGAGACGTGGCGGTTGATGGGACGTGGGAGTCTCCACTTCCCCACGCCGCCTTGATATCCGGTAGACCTAGCTGCCGCCCGTTGTCCGTGCAACTCGCCCTTCGTAGAGTATTATGCTCGGATCTTGCTTCCTCCTTCCCAATATCGCTTCCGCGTCCATAGATCTGGTGCCAGCGCCTTGCCCCCTCTCGGTGTTCGCCATGACCCCCAAGCCGAGGAAGTGGAGGGGCTATCGCACGCACCGGCCAGTCCTTCGCTGGCCCTGGAGCCGGCCCTTGAACAGTCCACGGTGATCAACAAGAAGGGGCCAGACAAGGTTCGCCATGCGCTCGCTGTCGATTCCAATGAGGGGAAGGCAACGGCTATCTTCTCTACGTCCTGGTGTACCAGGGAGATGAGTGCTACTGAGATTCCTCTCCATCTCCACGCTCTTCTTACTGGGCTGATTCCTCCCTTCTCCCCTTCCTTCAATGCCATGATGTCGCATTACCATATCTATCTGCTGCATCTGGATCCCCGCTCCATCATCCTCCTTGCCATCTTTGCCTTCCTCTGCGAGGCCATGGTGGGCCTCACTCCCTCCGTGGCCTTGTTTTGCCATTTCTTTCTTCTCCGGTTGGTGGACACCCACCAATGCTTCGGGTGTGCGACCTTCGAAACCGTGGCCGTGACCGCTCGCTCGGGGATCGACTTCGAGCTTTCGCCTGTCACGAAGGGATTCCGGAAGCAGTGGCTCCTAATGGACGCTCGCGCATTCAGCCCCCTGCTCACGATTCCTAGGTCACCGGCTTCACCGAGCTCTGGCTGGTGCCATGAGAGGCTCACCGACCGGTGTCTTGCTTTCGTCTGGAAGAGGTTTGCGAGGCTCCAGGAGCTGGGGGTGACGGCGCCAATGGTGGTGAAGGAATTCCTGAAGAAGTGCATTGCTCCCCTACAGGGCCATGCTCGCTCGATGTGGAACTTCACCAGCGTCGAGGATCGGATGAGGCTGCTGAAGTCGTCACTTGCTGCTGACACCTTGAGTGTGGTGCTCAAGCTCCTGACTGGTGAGCCCGAGCCTGCTGACCTTCTGGGGGTGGCTGTCTTCTTTATCTATGCTCGAACAAGGAGGCCTTCGCGGGGCAGATGCCTCTGTTCGATGAGTGGGGGTTGCTTCCCGATGGTGTTGAGGGGCCCCGCGAGAATCCCGTCTTCGTGGATCCTCTCCTAATCGACCCTGCCGTGTGCGCCCTGAGTGTGGAGGCAGGGGGGCGCGCGCCTCCGTCAGCTGTCGAGAGCTCCTCCGGAGGCTCAGCCTCGTTAGAGGCTCAGGAGCCTTAGGCTTCTAGGGTTTCGGAGGGGGCTGCTGCAGAGCCTGCACGACGCCGGGCTCCGGAGGCAGGAGCCTCTGACGCCCAAGACGGTGACTCCAGGGCGGCCGCTGGCGATGAGGAGCCCACCAATGGCTCCAGAGTCATAAGCCAGGAAATCTCGCCGGGTGCCCCTGCCCTTGGGACCCCTGCTCCAGGTATCATGCTGGGTGCTCCTCCTCCTGAGGATCGCCCGGCGGGACCGGGTCGGCGCCGCCTCTTCCTCGAGTCGCTCTCGAAGAGGAAGAGGTCCCCGTGCCGCGACGATGGCACCCGTCGGCCGCTGAAGCTGACGAGATACGTGGTCGTCGATGAGTACGTATCTTCACTCTTGATCCCAAAACACGCCGCGTTTTCTCATGGCAGAGGTTTTGTGGGATCTGCATGAAGACGAAACCTCGGGAGGCAGGCATCCCCAAGGATCCCCGCTTGGCGCATGTGTGCAGCCCCCAGCGCCCCGAGCCTGCGCAATGTGCGAGTCCAACTCCATCCAACACGATGCCGCGAGGGTGCCCATGTCGGCGTTCTGGGAACGGGGGTCCCCAGACTTGCCTGCCTGCGGCATGGCTCAAGTGGTGGCCTAGTACGGCCCATCTTCATCAACCCAAGCTCAAGACCCTCACGAGGGGCCATGCCTCGCGGGGCGGACGACGCAAGGCTTCCTCAGGGGCGGCCTCACCAGGCCGGCTCGCGAGGAGGCAGAGAGATCAATGCAGGGGTACCTCGTGAGGTGCTCATGACGCAAGCCATGACGATCGAGACCAGGCGAGCACCAGCCTGTGCAGTGTCCTCGTTTCCTCTTTGGCGCAAAGGGGGCAATCGCAGGCACGGAGTACTAAGGCATCAAGCAAGGGTTACCATTTCAGTGCAACGAGCCCAAGACGAGCAGAGCCGTAGGACGGAGGTCATCGTGGAGCCCAAGACAGCGTCATCGCCAGTGCCTTTGGCAGTCGAAGAACAACTTTAGTCAGGATAACTTGTACTAGATGTTCCCCTTCAAAATGGCCGTTGTTGGCTTCCTTCCCGCCCAATATTTGGGAAGAGGACCCGGGCCCCTATATATAGAGATAGCCACCACAGTAGAGAAGGGGGATCTCACTCATCGAAGATATCATCCACAGTCGATCGAATCCACCCAAGTAGAACACCACACCAGCTCAAGAACACCCCTCGCGAGGCTGTTCTTCCTTTGTACTGTTCATCATCAGCCCCTGAGGCAATCCACTACACCACACATTGGATTAGGGTATTACACCACAACGGTGGCCCGAACCAGTATAAACCTTGTGTCTCTTGGGTTGCGCATTGCATAGCTTAGATTCACAGTGAGGCGTTGGGACGGGGATCGGTAGGGGGAAGATCTTCGCGTGCACCCCAGAGTTCGAACCTTAAGGGTTTTGCCGGAACCCGATATCCGACATTTGGCGCACCAGGTAGGGGTCTGCTGGAATCTTTCTTCCGCGGTCCCGCGTTCCATCGATCATCGCATCCATGGCAGACGCTCGCCGAGCTTGCGCCGAGCGTCGGGCTGCTCTCGCCGCCCGCGTCGCCCAGACGGCTCCCATCGGTGGGCCTCCCCACTGTTCTCTGTCACCTGCCGCCAACGCCGCCACCGGCCCAGCAAGGAACGGGCAACAAGCGTCGTCACTGAGGGAGTCCTGGATTAGGGGGTATCCGGACACCCAGATTGTGTACAACGTCCGAACTATTGAAGCGTGAAGATACAATACTCAAGACTTTGTCCCGTGTCCGGATGGGACTCTCCTTTGCATGGAAGGCAAGCTTGGCGATCCGGATATTATATTTTCTTCCTTGTAACCGACTCCATGTAAACCCTAGCCCTCTCCGGTGTCTATATAAACCAGAGAGGTTGGTCCTTAGAAGGCCGATCACAATTACAATCATACCATCACAGGCTAGCTCTTAGGGTTTAGCCTCTACGATCTCGTGGTAGATCTACTCTTGTACTACCCATATCATCAATATTAATCAAGCAGGAAGTAGGGTTTTACCTCCATTGAGAGGGCCCGAACCTGGGTAAACATCTGTGTTCCTCGCTTCCTGTTACCATCAGCCTTGACGCACAGATCGGGACCCCCTACCCGAGGTCCGCCGGTTTTGACACCGACATTGGTGCTTTCATTGAGATTTCCTCTGTGTCGTCGCTGCCAGGCTCGATGGCTCCTTCAAACATCATCAACAGCGCTATCCAGGGTGAGGCTTTCCTCCCCGGATAGATCTTCGTGTTCGGCGGCTTCGCACTGCGGGCCAATTCGCTTGGCCATCTGGAGCAGATCGACAGCTACGCCCCTGGCCATCAAATCAGGTTCGGAAACCTGAACTACACGGCGGATATCCGCGGAGACCTAATCTTCGACGGATTCGGGCCAGCACCAGGAGCGCCGAACAGTCACGATGAGCACGGCTTGGACCTGCTGTCAGACGATGCTCGGGACATCATCCCGGTATAAGCCTCAGATCTATGTCCGAGGCAGGCCGCGTTGCCTAAGGACGGAGGGCTAGACCCCGCCCCGCAGGCCGTATCCTCATCGGCGACAGAGCCAAACACAGGCGCCACTATCGGATTTCGGGTTCCGGCAGACCCTTGAGGTTCGAACATTGGGGTGCACGCGGATCACACCCTCAGCCTACCCATGTCTCACCGCCTCGCAAGGATCTAAACTACACGAAGGACAACACAAGGGACACAAGATTTATACTGGTTCAGGCCACCATTGTGGTGTAATACCCTACTCCAGTTTGCGGTGTGTATATTGCCTCTGGGGCTGATGAGGAACAATACAAAGGAAGAACAGCCTCGCGAGGGTCTGTTCTTGGTTGGGACGATGAACTGCTAGGGGAGTTCAGTCACCTCTCTCTCTCTCCTTGGTTGATCTCTTGATGCCTCTACCTTGTGGGTGGCTAGTCCTATTTATAGGAGAAGGCCCCGGACCTCTTCCCTAATATTGAGCAGGAAGGGCGCCAACAATTGGCCAATTTGAAGGGGAACATCTAGTACACTTATCCTGACTAAAGTTGGTCCTCGCCTGCCAAAAGACCCTGAGATGACGCTTGCTTGGGCTCCACGATGACCTCCGCTCTGCCGTCCTGCTGGACTTGGTCTTGTTGCACCAAAATGGTTGCCTTTGCTTGATACCCTTGTCTGCGCTTGCCCCCTTTGCACCAAATGGGAAACAAGGACTCTGCACAGGCTAGCGCCCGCCTGGTGCCCGCCTGCGCCTTGGTCGTCATGGCTTGCATCACGGGAACCTCGTGA
Organism: Triticum aestivum; assembly: GCF_018294505.1. NCBI lineage: Eukaryota > Viridiplantae > Streptophyta > Magnoliopsida > Poales > Poaceae > Triticum > Triticum aestivum. The sequence continues at coordinate 370,334,924 of NC_057801.1, read as the reverse complement.
GGTACCTCGCCTTGATCTCTCCGCCTCCTCGTTAGCCAGCCCGACGAGGCCGTGCCTGAGGAAGCCTCCTGTCGTCCGCCCCGCGAGGCTTGGCCCCTCGCGATGGTCTTGAGCATGTGTTGATGAAGACGGGCCGTACTGGGCCACTCCTTGAGCCACGCCGCAAGCCGCAGGCAGGCAAGTCTGGGTACCCCCATTCCCAGCACGCCGACAGTAGCCCCTGGGGCCCAAGGCGCGCCTGGACTTGGCTTAGCAGAGAAGCGAAGAGGCAAGTGCGAAGCGCCGCGGCCCCAATAGCCTACGGCCTTGGGCGCCGCGTGGCGGTTGATTGGACGTGGGCGTCCCTGTTCCCCCACGCCTCCTTATTTTGCACCTCACCTAGGCGGACCCGCTGTTGTACACAATCTCCCCTCTTCTCGCCGCTCGCACGCCTTGTGCTCTTCCTTCTCTCGAGCTCCAGCCTCTACTTCCAATCCAATCTCGCATGCTCCCCCTTCCTGTCGCCATGGCCCCGATGAAGAAGGGGAAAGGGCCAAATCCTGTGCCCTCGCGTCGCCCGTCGCCGTCGGTGGCTCCCGCTGTTGACCGGTCAATCATACTCAACCGGGAAGGCTCGGACAAGTACAATTCCGCTATCGCCACCATCTTCAACGGGTGCGGGAGGACGACGGTCTGGCCCGCATCTCACTTCTCCATTGACAAAACAGCCACCGAGGTCCAGTACTTTGCCGATGCTCTATGGGCGGGTCTGGTTCCCCCCTTTTCCGATTTCTTCAATGATGTGCTTTCTCATTACCAGATCCACATGATGCATTTGGGTCCTGAATCCATTACTCTTCTTTCCGTTTTCGCTTTTGTCTTCGAGGCGATGATGGGCATCCCTCCTTCAATTGCCTTGCTGCACCACTTCTTCTCTTTGCGTCTCAGCGATCCTACCCAACGCTCTGGGTGTGTGAGCTTCCTTGCCGCACCAGAAACAACGGTTTCGGGAATTGACTTCAGCCTTCCTCCGCCCGCTACCGGGCTTCGTGAGCGGTGGCTGTATGTGGATGCTGGGGTGCCCAGCCACCTGCTTTCGAAACCAACCGTGCCCGCTATCCCCAACTCGGGCTGGGGCCAGGAGACGCTCATGAGCCCCCGGCTCGTCTTCGTTTGGCATAACTTCACGTACTTGAGGTCGCTCGGTGTGACGGCACCCATGGTGGTGAAGGAGTTCCTCATGGGACGTGAAGACCGCTTGAGGCTCCAAGAGGAAGATCTGACGCCCGAAGTGTTGAGGAAGGTTCTCATGATCCTGACTGGGGACCCTTCTCCTGGCAGCATCCGGCATGGGGGCGCCCTGCTGTACCTTTGCTCGAACATGGGCAATTTCATGATGCAGATGCGCAGCTTCGATGAATGGGGGTTGTGTCCCGCAGGCCTCAGGGGGGCCCGCGAGAACCCAATTCTGGTGGTGGCTCTTCCGGTTGCCCACGGCGGCCCTTCCTCGAGTGGCGGAGCTGGGAGGAAAGGGACGTCGGGGGCTGAGGGGGCCGCCTTCGAGATGATGACACCACACGGTACTCCTGAGGTGGCAGCTCCTGAGGCCCGCCCTGCGGCGGCTGAAGGCACCGAGCCACGGCCTGCGGCTCCCATGGCAGAGGCCCCCGAGGTCCCGGCCACCCTCCTTGACGTGGCATCTGGCGACGTGTCTCTGGGCGAGGCCTCCGATGCCGGGCACCTTGACGCTTCTTCCTCGTCGCAAGCTAACCCCTGCGCCGAGCTTCTGGGTCGCTTCCGCGTGGACTTCGAGACTCTCAGAAAGATAAGGGAGTCCTTGGGTGATGATTACCCTTGCCACCTATTGAAATGCAGGAAGTACTTCGCCACCGATGAGTAAGCCTTTCCCTTCCTCTACTCCTTATTCCCCTGCTGCTTCAGCTGACCATTACCCTGCAGGGCCCTTCCTGCTGAGTTCACGAAGGTGACTGAGGAGGCATCCCTCCAGGCCTCGCCCCCTCCACCTTCCCCAAGTGTCCCGGGCTCCACCAATGCCCTTGTGGTGAGGCCGGTTGGAGAGGCGGGCCATCCTATGGTGTGTCTTGGTTCTGCACCCCTCTTGACCATCTTTCACGAGCCCTCCCGGGGCATAGCCAGCCTGCCCTGGGCTCTTTGACTGGTTGCGGATGGCGACTAGCTGAGGTCAGCCTTGCGATCTTCCTTGGAGGGCGAACTGGCTCTGGCCCAGGCTTCTGGTGAGGCGCGTCCGGCCATCGCGAGGGCGCCAGCCCCCAGCCCCCTGCCCCAACGGGGGAGTGCTGATCAGTGGCCCTCCTCGCGCGTCCAAGGCGGAAGGAGATGTGGAAGACGTGCTTGAGCGCGCTCGGGGGCGCCATGCCCTCCGCCAAGGGTTCCTCCGGAGGGCGGCGGACGCGGTGAGCCAGCTTGGTGTAGAGCTTGCTGACGAGGACGCGCGCCTTGAGGTCGAGGGCCTGCGCCTAGCTGAGGAGAGGCGCAAGCTGAAGGTGGCTGTTGCCCTTGCGCGCCACCAGCGTGACCTTGACAGTGAGAAGGCCGAGGCGTCGCTGGCAGCTTCTCGGGAGGCCTGCTCCCGGGCCGTCGAGGAGGCTCAGGAGGCCAACCAGCAGCGCAGGGCAGCAGAAGAGTGGGTGTGGGAGCTCCGGGCCCTGAGCAGCTCCCTGGAGCAACAGGTGGAGTTGCACGAGGCGGCCCTTGCGTCGATGGAGGGGGCCTCGGTTGATCGGGCAGAGATTCAAAAGTGTGAGGAGGCACTGAGGCTGGAGGCCACCGAGCGCGCTCTGGAACTTGAGCGATTGGAGACGAGGGAGCGCAAGTTGGCACAGGCGGAGGACGATGTCGCCACGAGGGAAGCCCAAGCCTCGGAAGAAGTTGATCGCCGCATAGCGGCGGCTCGCTTGAACCTCGAGCGCGAGTTCGTGGAGAGGCTTGAGCTGATCTAGGTCGAAGCAAAGGGCAGGTCCACTGCCCTGAGGGCCAAGCTGGATGAAGTGACGCGGCGTGCGGACGCTACCAGGGCTGCCCTTGGCGCGGCACAGGCAGAACTGGCTTCTGCCCGAGCCGAGATGCTTCTTCTCCACCAAAGGGTGGACGCGGCCCAGGCCGTTGCACGGCAGAACGAGGACGAGATATGCCTGCGGCAGATCTTGGAGCATGTGCACAGCCCCATGCTCCGCGAGCTCCGGGAAAGAGCCAACACGGCCTTGGGTATCGTCTGTGAGGCAGCCGTTGGGGAACCTCATGTGCTCAACTATGTTGGTAACCTTCAGTTCTTCACCGACGTGGTGACGCAGCTGGAGGCCCGTTCGGGTAGAGCCGATAGGTTGGTGGAGGAGAGGAGCCGCGCCCTACTTGGGTGTGCTTTCTCTCGTGTCTTGAGCCATCTTCAGCACATGGACCCCCACTTCGACTTCGATGCCGCCATCGCACCAGTGCTCTTGGCCGTCCGGGGTGATCTGGCGAACTGGGTGGAAGACAACATGGACGCCCTGGTTCGGGCTTTCACCACTGACGACGACGGTGTGGTCGTAGCCGCTGACGAGGGAGGAGTGGCGAATGGCCCGGGCGCTGGCGAGGGCGAAGTGATGAATGACCCAGGTGCTGTCGGCGACGATGTAGGAGGCGACGACGAAGCCAGCGACGTCAGCGGCGGCTCCGGAGGTGTACCTGGGGATGCATTGGGGGATTTATCCGATTGACGATGTGCCGTTCCTGTTTCTACCTTGCGTAGAGAGAGTTCGGGCTTGGCCCAGGAGATTGTAAGAGCATTTTGGGAGGGGGAGCCCCTCGTGTAAAAACTTGCAGTTAGAGTATTTGTAGACATGGTATCACCCGCGTGCCTGCGCCGGGCGACTAGTTTATTGCGAGCCGACCAGCTTGTTTACCTTTGGCACGCGTGGGCCCTGAGCTAGCCTACGGAGGGTTGTGGTGTGTTGAGCGTCTCCCGAACGAGACTGTTGAACCTGCAAGTAGATCCTCCTAAGAGGGTGTGCCGATGGCAGTCTGGGCTGCGTTCATGCTGGGCCTGGCCCGGCTCGCGAGGGGCTCGCGAGGGGAGGCAGCTGAAGATCGGACGGACGCAAAGCGGAAACTAGAAAGCAAGAGATTGTTCGACCGAGACTAAACACCCCTTCCCCAGACACGCGCACGTTTTAAGCTCAAATCCAACTTAAATCCAACAGGGAAAAGCAACAACCAGGGGGGAAAGCAGAAAAAGCAGAAAAAGCCGCGTCCGACACCTAGTCTAGTCTTCGACGTCTTCTCAGCAGCGCGGAGCTAAGTTCTGCCACTGGGTGTGGGCGGGACCCCCCGAGGCCCGAGGGCGGCTCTCCGGAGACTCCGGGGCGTGTACAACCCCACTCATTATTACGTGAGAGTGTCACGGGGTGGCGAGCTTCACAGGCTCTGGGCCTTCTTCACAGGTACCGGCCTTGCTTCATATCGTCAGACGAGGGCCCCGCCTTGCGCCACACTATATTGCCACCGACGACGGCCGGAGACTGAGGACGCCACCGATGGGATAGAGCGGTCGCCAGCGGTTCCCCTGACGACCACGGGTCCTCTGCCGGGGGCAGGCCCTGGGGCACCTTCCCGACAGAGGGCCTACCTCCTGAGGTGCCTTACTCCGAGCGTCGTGCGGGCGAGGCCGGATCTCGGCCCCTCTCCTGCAGCCCTCGGCACCCTCCTCCTGTGGGGTGGGGAGCTGCTGGGCAGCCACCCGCTGTGATGACCTGTACCTCCTGCGATCCATGGTTAGCGTATGCTTGTTCCTGAGGGATTAGCGGTACCCGATAGTCGCTGCCTCCGGCGCGGTCGACGAGACCTTCCCTTGGCTCCTAAAGAGCTCGGCCTCGGGTGCTTCTTCTCCCCAGCCTGGGCTGAGGAACTGGCCATGGTCTTCCTCCTGCGCGTGCCCTTCAACCATTATGTGTGGCACATACGCCTCCGGGGCCGCCACCCCAAATGCCTCGCCGTAGTGCCCCATGTGCCACGCAGTTTTGCTCGCGATGCCAACCCGGGAGTGGTAGCGTGGCGGTTCACCAGGACCGTGGGCTGGAGTGGATCCCCCTTCGAAGGTCGGAGGTGGAGGCGGCACCGTTGCTGGCCAGGCGCTGAGGGCCTGGTTGGCGTTGGAGTGGCCCTGGAATCCGCTGGACCTGTGCGGGCGCATGTGGAGCCCCCGTGCGGTCCTCCTTGGGCCTGAGGCGGAAGTTGGGTGCAGAAGGGGGGAGCCCCCAAGGCGGCGGAGCCCAAGAGCTCTGCCACCCGCTCCAGTAGTACGTCGTGCCGCCCTCCAACAGCCTACATTACAATAGTTCTCGAGCCACCGTGAGCACGGCCCTTGAGTTCGCCTGCTCTCGCTGTGAGTACGGCACCGTGGCCACGGCGTGGCTCGAGGCCTTCGCTGCCGACCGCACCTGCCGCGGTGTGACGGCTGGTGTCGCCTGACCGCGTCGCCCGCGGCCCATAGTGCCCTGCGGACCGTGGGCTGCCTGGGGCACGAGGTTGAGGTCGCCCTGCGTGAGCGGCTCTGCGTGGGCAGGCCAGGAAGCCCAGGCATCTGGGTTGCCCGTGGGGTTGCCGGACATGATGATGATGCGACGGGCGGTGAAACACGAGGCGACGGAGAGCAGATTCCGGCACACCCCTACCTGGCGCGCCAAATGTCGGATTTCGGGTTCCGGCAGACCCTTGAGGTTCGAACACTGGGGTGCATGCGGAGATCACACCCTCAGCCTACCCATGTCTCACCGCCTCGCAAGGATCTATACTACACGAAGGACAACACAAGGGACACACGATTTATGCTGGTTTAGGCCACCATTGTGGTGTAATACCCTACTCCAGTTTGCGGTGTGTGGATTGCCTTTGGGGCTGATGAGGAACAATACAAAGGAAGAACAGCCTCGCGAGGGTCTGTTCTTGGTTGGGACGATGAACTGCTAGGGGAGTTCAGTCACCTCTCTCTCTCTCTCTCTCTCTCTCTCTCTCTCTCTGGTTGATCTCTCGATGCCTCTACCTTGTGGGTGGCTAGTCCTATTTATAGGTGAAGGCCCCGGGCCTCTTCCCTAATATTGAGCGGGAAGGGCGCCAACAATTGGCCAATTTGAAGGGGAACATCTAGTACACTTATCCTGACTAAAGTTGGTCCACGCCTGCCAAAAGACCCTTACGATGACACTTGCTTGGGCTCCACGATGACCTCCACTCTGCCGTCCTGCTGGTCTTGGTCTTGTTGCACCGAAATGGTTGCCTTTGCTTGATACCATTGCCTGCGCTTGCCCCCTTTGTACCAAAGGGGAAACAAGGACTCTGCACAGGCCGGCGCCCGCCTGGCGCCCGCCTGCGCCTTGGTTGTCATGGCTTGCGTCACGAGCACCTCGTGAGGTACCCCGCCTTGATCTCTCCGCCTCCTCGTGAGCCAGCCCGATGAGGCCGTGCCTGAGGAAGCCTCCTGTCGTCCGCCCCACGAGGCTTGGCCCCTCGCGAGGGTCTAGAGCATGTGTTGATGAAGATGGGCCGTACTGGGCCACTCCTTGAGCCACGCCGCAGGCCGCAGGCAGGCAAGTCTGGGTACCCCCATTCCCAGAACGCCGACACTCACTTCTGAGAGAGCCTGTGACTCCGGACCCCTAGATTCGTATCCGGTTGTAGGTTCCAGTCCGCGCGTCCCCGAACCCGCCGAGCCTGGTTGGGCTCTGGTGATGGAGTTCACCGCGGCGGACATCTTTCAGCACTCGCCCTTTGGCAACATGCTGAACTTATTGAAGTCTCTCTCTTTGTCAGGAGACTCTGGGCTGAACTGTGTCCGTCTCGAGTGCGAAGCAGACAATGATGGAACTCATTGCCCACCCACCACCCACTTCATTGCCACGATCGATGATCTAACCGACATGATTGACTTCGACTCCGAAGACATCGACGGTATGGACGACGATGTAGGAGAATTACCGGAGCCACCGCTCACCGGGCGGTGGACGGCCACCTCCTCATATGATATATATATATATATATATATATATATATATATATATATATATGGTGGACACTCCGAAGGAAAGCAATGCTGATGAGGCAACGGAGGATAACCCCTCGGGAAGAAAAACAAAGCATGGGCGTCATCGGCGCCGCTCCAAGCCCCGCCATAGCAATACCGGCCTCGGAGACAAAAATAATCCGGATGGCGCCGAAGAAGAATATGACCCTGACCGGCCCGCCTTCGAGTAGGCCGAACAGGAAGATGAGCAGGTCAGCCCAGAAGAACAGGCGACTAACGCATACCTGGAGGAGGACAACTACATGCCCCCCTCCGGAGACGAGATTAGCCTCGACGACGATGAATTCGGCGTGCCTGAGGACCCCGTGGAGCAGGAGCACTTCAAGCGTAGGCTTATCGCCACTTCGAGGAGCCTGAAGAAGAAGCAACAGCAACTTCAAGCTGATCAAGACTTGCTCATAGATAGATGGACTGAAGTCCTGGCAGCCGAGGAATATGGACTCGAGCGCCAAACGGCTGACCGGCCACCCCGTGGCCAGGATAAAACGGCATATCAGCCCAAATACTAGCCCGCACCCCCACGCCGATACACTACGGCCCAGGGCAACATGTAAGACATGCAAGATATTCTGGAAAACAAAGCAGGACAGCCAAGATCGATCTATGGATCTCGGGGGCGCGCCCCAACGAACGACGATGATCATCGCGCCGGATACATCATCAACAAATCCGGCCAGGCCGAACACAGCAACCCAGACCAATTCGAGCTGCGTAGCCACATAGCCCGACACGGAGGCGCCGCACACCCCCTCTGCTTCACTGACGAAGTGATGGATCATGAATTCCCATAAGGGTTCAAACCCGTAAACATCGAATCATATGATGGCACAACAGACCCTGCAGTATGGATCGAAGATTTCCTTCTCCATATTCACATGGCCCGTGGAGATGATCTACACGCCATCAAGTATCTTCTCCTTAAACTCAAAGGACAAGCCCGAGACTGGTTAAACAGCCTGCCAACAAATTCCATTAGCAGTTGGGAAAACCTGGAAGACGCATTCCTCGATAACTTCCAGGGCACGTACGTGCGACCACCAGACGCCGATGACCTGAGCCACATTACTCAACAGCTCGGAGAGTCAGCCCGGAAATTCTTAACTCGGTTCCTTACTAAAAAGAATCAAATAGTCGACTATCCAGATGCCGAAGCCCTGGCGGCTTTCAAGCATAATATCCGTGACGAGTGGCTCGCTCGACACCTCAGCCAGGAAAAACCCAAGTCTATGGAAGCTCTCACAACCCTAATGACCCACTTTTGCACGGGTGAGGATAGCTGGTTGGCTCGCAGCGGCACCACGCCACATTCCGGCATTTCGGATGGCCGCGATGCTAACGGCAAGCCACGGCGTAACAGACATAAGAGATGGAACAACGGCGACAGCACTGAAGACACGGCGGTCAACGCCGGATTCAGCGGATCTTAGTCCGGTTAGCGGAAAAAGCTGTTTAAAAGAAATAATCAGGGACCGCCCAGCCTGGACCGCATACTGGAGCGCTCGTGCCAAATTCATGGCATCTTGGACAAGCCAGCCAACCACACCAATAGAGACTGCTGGGTGTTCAAACAGGCCGGTAAGATAAACGTCGAAAACAAGGACAAGGGGCTGCACAACGACGATGACGAAGAGCCGCGGCGTCCGAATACGGGGGGATAAAAGAAATCCCCCCACGTGAAAACGATCAATATGATCTACGCGAGCACTACGGGACGTCTATGCGATGGAGCCAGTCGCACCCAAGTTCAACCCATGGTCAGCTTGTCCGATCACCTTTGATCGTAGGGATCATCCTACTAGCATCCGTCATGGCGGCTCAGCCGCATTGATCTTAGACCCAACCATCGACGGATTCCACCTCACGCGAGTCCTTATGGACGGCGGCAGTAGCCTGAACCTGCGTTATCAGGACACAGTGTGCAAAATGGGCATTGACCCCTCAAGGATCAATAACACTAAAACCACCTTTAAAGGTGTTATTCCTGGAGTAGAGGCCCGTTGTACGGGCTCTATAACACTGGAAGTGGTCTTCGGATCCCCGGACAACTTCTGGAGCGAAGAGTTAATCTTCGACATTGTCCCTTTCCGCAGTGGTTACCACGCACTGCTCAGACGAACTGCATTCGCTAGATTCAATGCGGTACCATATTATGCATACCTCAAGCTCAAGATGCCAAGACCGCGCGGGGTCATCACTGTCAATGGAAATATGGACCGCTCCCTTCGAACAGAAGAGCATACCGCAGCCCTTGCAGCAGAAGTACAATGCGGCCTACTCAGACAAACCAATCCGGCGACAACTTCGAGCACAGTCAAGCGAGTCCGGAGCACCCCGCAACAGGATCATCAGGAATGCCAAGAGCGTGATTAACAGTCCGGCCTCCGCTTAAGCCCCTTCAAAGAGGAATTCGTGCCACGCGTACACAATTATGCACTCGAGATACCGTGGGCATAGGTGGAGGCGCATCAACGACTCAATAGTGCGGATAACCGCCAAATACCTTCACACTCTTTCCCTCTTACATTTCAGGACACAGCGTTAGTGCAGCATCCTCAGAAAAGCCGAATTGCCGGACTTATATGGGAGAGACATCCAAGGAGGCAACAGACATTGTGCACAGAAGGAAATACCCAGGTGGAATCTATTTACGATCATTATACCTGCTTTATCTATCTGCACACAGCCCGCCCTTGGATAGGACATGTCAAATAGTCCTATTTTATCTCCGCTTCATGCATCCATTGTAAACATACGCTTAAACGTATTTTTCGTCAATGGGAGATTATATATAGCATCAGCTTACTATCCTTATTTGAGCATTTTCTTCTCTTATAAATGTTTATTTGGTATTGCATCCGTACACCTTGGTACGGTCAGGTTGCCAGGGGCTTCTCATGGTGCCCTGTAATATGGAAAATAAAGTTCGAACACTTTCGACAGTGCGGCACCCCGAATTTATATCACTATATGCATCAGCTCCGAATCATGTCTTGGGTATACAGTTGGGATAGCCCAGCTCGCTTGTTTTGGTGCCTTACGTTCCGTTATATCAGCTAAGGTAGCGCAGGGAGAACTATTGCGATTGTGTCCCAGTTCTTCTGGACGAGCACCTCAGTAGAGAAAGCCGAAAACTGACCGGCATGATGTGGCGAGAGCTGGTCGCTGTTCGAGAGTTCTTAAAATCCTTAAAGATTTTCCGCTTTAGGCGATTTATCGGCTTCGTCCGATCTAGGCGTGTATAGCGCCCCGATTCGGCCTTCCGGATTCTAGGGGCTTTGCCGAAATTTAAAATTGTAGACCTCTATGGCTCAGTGAAAGTTACAAAGCCGCATAGTCCGATTGCCTTGTTCGTTGCGTCGGACACCTCCTTAATGGACCAAACATTTGGACAAAGAGTGTCCGGGTTTTCCACGAACACCCCTGTACTAGTTACATGGGGGCGGAAGCCGATGACTGGCCTACTTTCAGAATTTTACAAACAGCCGCACAGAAGGTAATATTTTAAATAAACATAAGCGCTAGATAGGCAAGTAACTTCGTCCTTAAAACACAAACATGACAGAAGTGAATTCGTTCTAAAATGGTGTCCTTGGTACACTCATCGGCGATGAGACGAGCACCCTTCATCACGCCATCATAGTACATTTCGGGATGGCAATGCACCTTGCCCTCTGGCGGCCCGTCCTTGACCAGCTTCTCCACATCCAGCTTGCCCCAATGCACCTTGACGCGGGCAAAGGCCCGGCGGGCACCCTCGATACAAACGGACCGCTTGATCACTTCAAGCCGCGGGCAGGCACCCACCATCCGCTTGATTAGGCCAAAGTAGCTACTGGGTAGGACCTCACCGGGCCACATCTAGACTATGAAGCCCTTCATAGCCTGTTCGGTCGCCCTGTGGAGTTCGACCAACTGCATCAGTTGGTCGCTCAGAGGCATCGGATGTTCGGCCCCATCATACTGGGACCAGAACAACTTCTCCGTTGAGCTCCCCTCCTGGGTATGGTAGAACTCAGCAGCGTCCGTTACGCTGCGTGGCAGATCTGCAAATGCCCCTTGAGAGCTCCGAATTCGAGTAAGTAAAAGAAATGCCTCCTCCACATGTTTGCTTTGCATAAAGAACTTCTTACCCACCGCTATCTTTTTGGCCTCTTGGATCTCTTGCTGTGCTTTCCCGGCTTCGGCCTTGTCGTCTTTCAAATTTACAAGGGCCTTCGCCAGCTCGGCCTCTTTCACCTTCAGATCATGCTCCATGGACTCGCACTTCTTGCTGAGGTCCCGGAGCTCTTGTTGTACCTCGCCCACTCTAGCACTTTGCTTTTCGCGCTCCTTACATTCCGAGGCCGCCTTGTCTTCGGCCTTGGACAGCGCCTTTTCCAGGGATGCCACTTCGGTGGTGGCCCCTGTTACACAGTCATGACACTTAGGTGTTAGACTCACCAATTCTACCTATCCTTAAATGCATAAAAGCGGGAATCACTTACCCTTGTTCTCTTCGAGCTGCCTCTTCGTGAGGTCGAGCTCTCCCTGCGCCTGCTCCAGGTCCTGCTTTAGCTCAGCAACCTCGGCAGTACAGGCAGCAGCAGCAAGCAGCACGACCTGCTTATTCACAATAATACTTATTATTAGACTCATGCGGATTATAATTGACCCTCCGTTTAGCTTTTCATTCCGAACGCCAAATATAGTATCAGGGGCTACTACCTATCGGGTGGTAATTTTGCACATACTTATTACTTACCTCAAAGCCTGTCAGGAGGCTGGTGCAAGCTTCGGTTAGTCCGCTTTTGGCAGACAAAACCTTCCGAATCACCGTACTCATGAGAGTACGGTGCTCTTCATCCATGGAAGCACCGCGAAGCGCTTCCAGCAGACAGTCCAGCATCTCATGCACAACGGAAGTCCTCGACACAGACGGTTCGCCCTCCCTAACGAGGGGTCGCACGCCTGAGTCCGGAACCATCGAAGGTTTCGGAATTGTGTTCGGCTGAGAGCCTAGCTGGCCATGGCTCTCGTCGACACGATCCGCGGGGATCTTGAACCCCGAGTGTCCGACGTCTGGGACCCCGCCTCGGGGCGTCTCTAGAGTCACCTCCCCCGCTCTGGGAGCCTTTGGGACAACACCTCCATGTCATCCGCGGGTTGAGGAGTAGTGGCTGTCGGAAGCGAATTCATCTCTAAATCGCTCAGGGACCTGGAGGAAGATACCTCGGGGTGATCCCTGGCCGGACTGCATGTATGTTCGGCGTTAAACAAAAGCTATAGAGTGAAGTTTTGACGAAGTGCGGACACTTACGATCGCACTGGGGGCTTCCCCCTCGGCAGCCACCCCTCCTCGCTGAGAGCGTCCGTGGTGGAGTAGTCTAGAAGGGGTACCTTCCCCTTCTTGGATGCCCCAGCCTCCCCTCCCGGGGCGGCTTTCCTCTTCTTTTCCCCTACAGTGTGGGGAGGTAGAATCTCTTCCTGATTCCCCCCGCCTCCGCGGGAGGAATCTGTCTCGTCGTCGTCAGACGACAAGCGAATGACGGCCTTGCACCGAGGGCCTTTTCCGGCCCCCCGGTCCGCTTCCCCGGGCCCCACATCCTCTTCGGATGGGGCGTCTTCTTCCTCCTCCTCCCTTCGTGGAGGAGTCCGCCTCGTCGTCTTCGGACGAGGCTTCTGGCACAACCTTACGCCGGAGACCCTTTCGGGTCCCCGGAGCCTTCTTCTCGGCCTTCTTCTCCGGCACCTTGTACGGTGCCGGGACCAGCATCTCCGTCAGGAGAGCATCGGCTGGGCCTTCTGGCAGCGGAGCCGGACAGTAAACCTGCTCCACTGTCTCCACATGATCCTGAAGCAAATATGCGTAATTACTTAAGGCTCTCCCATGAATATATTGGAAAGAACCAGGTCCGGTGGTAGTCTGAGAACTCACCTGACTAGGAGCCCCCGCAGCGTGAAGCCCGCGGTCCTCGGATGTGGGAGGAGGTACTTCAGAGGCCTTGAATAGCACCTTCCATGCGCCTTTGTGCATCATGTCTTAGAGCTTCAGGAGCGTCCGGTGTTTGGTCGGGACGAACTCCCACAGATTGACTGCCCGCCTCTGGTAGGGCAGGATCCGGCGAACGAGCATGACCTGGATCATGTTGACAAGCTTGATGTTCTTGTCCTTCATGCTTTTGATGCATGTCTGGAGTCCGGTCAGCTCCGTAGAATCGCCCCAAGACAATCCCTTCCTTTCCCAGGAGGTGAGCCGCATGGGGGCTCCGGATCTGAATTCGGGGGCCGCCGCCGAGTTGGCGCCGCGCGGCTCCGTGATGTAGAACGACCCCGATTGCCATCCTTTCACGGTCTCCGCAAAGGAGCCGCCGAGCCATGTGACGTTGGGCATTCTGCCCACCATGGCCCCTCCGCACTCCGCTTGTTGGCCGCTTACAACCTTCGGGTTCACGCAGAAAGTTTGCAGCCATAGGCCAAAGTGAGGCCAGATGCGGAGGAAGGCCTCGCATATGACGATGAACGCCGAGATGTTGAGGATGAAATTTGGGGCTAGATCATGGAAATCTAGCCCGTAGTAGAACATGAGCCCACAGACGAAGGGATGAAGTGGAAATCCCAGTCCACGGACGAAGTGGGCGATGAATACGACCCTCTCGTGTGGTCCTGGGGTCGGAATGACCTGCCTGGCGTCCGGTAGCCGGTGCACTATGTCCGCGGCCAAATATCCGGCCGCCCGAAGATTTGTGATGTGCTTCTCCTTGACGGTGGAGGCCACCCACTTGCCTCCTACTTCGGACATGTTTTGCTGTGCGGAGAATACTTGGGCTTGGGCGCTGGAGCTCGAGGGGGTAAGAGTGGGCAAAGGAGGAAGAAGGCGTGGGTGAAAATGGGGGAATCTTATCCCTTTATAGAGAAGCGAGAGCGGTGCGCCTCCCCACTTGCCCGTTGAGAATCGCTTGTTTCCCAAGCGCCACGATTAATGGAGTGGTGAGATTACCCATACCCGTATTAATGAGAATCTCGTGATAAGGGGACACGATCTCTGCTTTGACAAGACGTGTCAAAGAAACCGCCTTACAATATGCGCTGTAGCTGGTTGTGGGAAAACGGATCGAATAATGATCCGACCGTAATAACATGTCGCGTCATCAGAAAAAGTTGTCAGAAGATTCCATTTGTGAAATATCATTCTCTCCACGGTGGCATATGAAGATCATCTCGTAGATCCGGACACGGTCTAAGTGTTTGATAATTACTTTGGAGTATTCGGAGAAGCAACCAGCCTTCGTCATTGAAGCCTGATTCAGGGGCTATTGAGGGAGTCCTGGATTAGGGGGTATCCGGACAACCGGATTGTGTACAATGTCCAGACTATTGGGGCATAAAGATACAAGACTCAAGACTTCGGCCCGTGTCCGGATGGGACTCTCCTTTGCGTGGAAGGCAAGCTTGGTGATCTGAATATTATATTTTCTTCCTTGTAACCGACTCCATGTAAACCCTAGCCCTCTCCGTGTCTATATAAAACCGTAGAGGTTGGTCCTTAGAAGGCTGATCACAATTACAATCATACCATCATAGGCTAGCTCTTAGAGTTTAGCCTCTACAATCTCGTGGTAGATCTACTCTTGTACTACCCATATCATCAATATTAATCAAGCAGGAAGTAGGGTTTTACCTCCATCGAGAGGGCCCGAACCTGGGTAAACATCTATGTCCCTTGCTTCCTGTTACCATCAGCCTTGATGCACAGATCGGGACCCCCTACCCGAGATCCGCAGGTTTTGACACCGAGAGTCGCTGCATCCCTCGGTGCGGCGCGAAGGCCGCACCACCACTCCGTCGCTGACTCCAGCTGGTTCGTCGTCTCACGCTTGTCGCGCTCCCACGGACACGCAGGCCGTGTTGCTCCTGGCACGTGAGCTCCTGCACTACCGCCCCATCCATGACCTCTACGAGGAGTGGCTCGCTCGCATCACCGAGCTCGTCAGTGCTGCAGGGGGTTCTCCTGCGTTGTCCCTCTCGCTGCCTCGCCCTCCGACCTGGGCATCGAGGCGGCCAACGGAGACGAAAAGGTCATGGCGAATTGGTTCCCCATGGTGCTCAATGATGGTGCCCGCACCTGGCTCCTGAACCTGCCTCCCGGCACGATCTCTTCTTGGGACGAGATGCGCACCTGCTTCATCGCCAACTTCCAGGGCACTCGTGACCGTCCTCCAGTCGTGGGTGACCTACGCCGCATCAAGCAGCAACCTGGAGAGACCTTGCAGAAGTACATCTAGCGCTTCAACAGCGCTCGCCTCAAGATTCCTAAGGTGGCCGAGGAGGCCATCATCTTAGCATTTTCTGACGGTGTCTGTGACGCCAAGATGAAGGAGGAGCTTGCTATCGACAAGGACCTCTACACATCTCTGGAGGTGTTCAACCTGGCAACCAAGTGCGCAAGGGCCGAGGAGGGGCGCGTCTCCCTTCTCGAGCTTCCAGCTGCTGACCCTAAAGAGAAGAAAGCCAAGGCCAAGGACGTGAAGCGCAAAGGAGCAGCCATGCTCGCAGCAGAACCAGACATGAAACATGGCAGGGACCAACCGGAGTCGTCCAAGGGCAGCCGGTACTGCATCTACCACGACCTTCGCACCCACAACACTAACGAATGCGAGGAGCTCAGGGCCGTTCGAGAAGGACGCATCGGTCGATGGCCCGAGTGCAACGATCGGGGCTACGGCCGAGGATGAGGAAGAGGTGGAGGACGATGGGACGACCGAAGCCCTTGCCAGGGGTGGCGTGACCGACCTCGCGAGGGACCGCTGGCGGGACCAGCCTCGCGGGGGGGGGGGGGGGGGGCTTGGAGGGATCAGCCTCATGAGGACCGCCCTCAGGACAACGCAGGCCTTCCTCCTCTGCCGCCACCGCCAAGAAGGAATGATGACCACCACCAGGACGAGGGGGCTGGGGGCTTCCAGGAGCAACGGGCTATCGCTTGCATCTTGGGCGGTGCCCATGCCCTAGCCTCTCTGCGCATCTTCAAGCAGTTTGCTCGCGAGGTGAACACAGTCCTCCCCAAGCTCGAGGCCACGCGCCCTCTCAGGTGGTCCACGTGCGCTATCACATACAGCTCAGCGGATCAGCTCAAGTGTGCGGCTATAGCTGGTGTCCTTCCAATGCTTTGTTCCCTAGTCATAAGCAATGTGCAAGTTACCAGGACCCTCATCGATGGCGGCACAGGACTCGACGTTCTATCCGTCGAGATGTTCAACAATCTCCAAGTTCCATATGATCAGCTTCAGCCAACCAAGCCTTTCTCAGGAATCACAGACAGCTCCACCACTCCGATAGGGCAGGTTCGCCTCCCTGTCACTTTCGGATAGCGCAAGAATTACCGGACCGAGCTCATCAACTTCGACGTTGCCCACATTTTTTTGAGGGTTAAGACAGTAGGAGAGGCTCCTATTGCATGTATATACAAATAGGCAAAACAACAGTTACATGGTGATTTTTACCAAGGGAGGGGAAAGGTTAGCAGGAAGACACAATCCTAACTATGTTGTGGTAGACTTTGTAAGAAGGAGGAGACAACATGTCTCTTTCTACTAGGCAGCCTATAGCTGATATTGCCAAAGTCTTCCTTGAATATAGTGAACCAAGAAGGAATGGAGGGCAACACATGTCTAAAGTAATTGTTGTTGCGTTCCTTCAAAAGGCTCCAAGCAGTAGTGAGGAAAATTTCCATGGTCATTTTCCTGGGGTGTTGTGTCTTTAGGTTCTCCAGCAGCTGCAACCTATTCCCATGTGCGGCCCAGGACATGTTCAGCATGCCCCAACATTCCTGACTGAAGGTACAATGAAAGAAGAGATGCTCCACCGTTTCTTCTATGTGCTGCCGGCAAAGAAGACAACCAAAGTTGTTACCAATATTGTAGTGGGGCCATTTGAGCATGTTCCTTGTGTTGAGCCGGTCCGAGAGTAGAAACCAACCAAAGACTTTGATTTTTGGTATGCATTTAGTCTTCCAGAGCCATTGGAATGTCACGTGTGCCACCACATCACGGAACACAAACTGATAGTACGATGTGGTTTTGAACACAGCAGATCCCCAGCAATAGGACCAAACATCGTCACGATCTTCCAAACTCACGGCAGCCAAATCCGCTTGCAGAAGCTTGAGCTCATCATGAGCTTGCACTGACAGAGGTAGCTGAAAGGTTTCATGGAGGGCTGGGGCAGTCAAGAATCCATGCACAGACAAATCCTCATTAATGACATAAGAGAAAGCGCGTGGATACTTCTCTGCTAAGATGGACTGATTCCAGTTATCTTTCCAGAACAGGACCGAGGTGCCACGTTTAACCTGTACTTGGGAAATGCCACGGTATATCGGCATAAGATTTGCAATGTCACGCCACCAAAAGGAGCCACAACTGTCTAAAGCATGCGGGATGGAGTCAGCATAATATGTTTCCCAAGTAAGCCGAATCCAAGGGACATCCATTCTGTTGTAGAACTTGTGCAGGAATTTGAGCAAGAGAGCATCATTCTGAATTTTAAGGTCAATGATGCCCAAACCACCACACATCTTAGGTTGACAAACCATGTCCCAAGCCGCCAATGAATTCTGTTTATCCCCAAGTTGAGCCAGAATCTTGGGCGGCAATCTGAGAGTCCCCATTGGGTAAATAGCCAATGAGGTGATGAGCGAGTTGACCAAAGCAAGCTTGCCCGCGTAAGACATTAGGGACATGGCAGCAGTGATTTTCCTTTCTACTTTACAGACAAACGGCATCAGATCAAGGACAGAGGTCCGGGTAGTGCCCAGGGGCAGACCGAGATAAGCAAAGGGCATGTTGGCCTGTGAGCACCCAAAAAGACGGGCCAAGTCATTGCATTTGGTCTGCGGTGTATTAATCGACACAAGTGTGGATTTTTGAAAGTTGATCTTCAAGCCAATGGAGGTGGCATAGTCTTCGAGGATGAGCTTGATCCTAGCTGCTTGGTCCATACAGGCCGGAAGGACGATAATTGTATCGTCAGTGTATTGGATTACGGGGTAGCTAGCGTCTCCTGTAGGAGGGATGGGATGTGCGATCAAGCCCTGCTGAAGTGCTGCGTTGATAGCACTTTGAAGTAGGTCCGCGGCAAGGACAAAAATCAGGGGGGACATCGGATCGCCTTGACGAACACCACATTTACACCAGAACTATCGCCCTGGCACCCCATTAAGTAACACAGAAGATTTACCCGACGAGAAGATGGTCTCCATCCAGGCCAACCATTTGGGCGGGAAACCCATGTTCTTCAAAATTAGCACCATGGCAGAATGCTCGATCGTGTCAAAGGCCTTCACAAAATCTAGTTTAAGGAGAACAATCTCTCTTTTGGATGCCTAACACTGGTGAATATATTCAAAAGCCCAGGCAAGGCAGTCATGAATCGATCGGCCATGAAGAAAACCATATTGATTTCGGTGCACAATGCGAAGGATAATTTTTTGGAGCCTATTCGCCAAGAGTTTAGTGATCAACTTTAAACAACAGTTAAGAAGAGTGATCGGTCGGAAGTCATTAACACATTTAGGCGAATTAACTTTGGGGATCAGAGTGTTGAAACCTGCATTGATGCTTTCAAGATTGAGGCCGCCTTGATGAAACTCATCACACAGAAGATAAAAATCATTTTTAATGATTGGCCAACATGCTTTTAAGAAGGCCCCATTAAAACCATCAGGGCCAGGTGCCCGATCGGGTGGCATTTCCGAGACCACATCATCAATTTCTTTACGTGCGAAAGGAGCAATCAAGTCGAAGAAATCCACGTCCTTCTTCAGTAAAGTTTTTAAGTTGAATTTCATGGGCTGACGATTTGCTTGACCCATTCTTCCTTTGAAAGCTTCAAAAAGGATGGATTCTTTCCCAACATGGTCACTTACATCCACACCAACGGAGGATTTGAGCGAACTAATGCAGTTCCTCCTGAAGCGCTCGGTGGCAATAGTTTGGAAGAATTTGGAATTCTCATCCCTGAATTGAATCCATCTAACCGTACACCTCTTTTTCCAATAATCATTTTGATATTGCAGAAGACGTAGCAAGTGTTTTTTGAGAATGCGTCTAAAGTTTCTTTCGGGTGTGGTCAGAGTCCGACGGTCCTCAATACTGTCAAGTTCCAAGAGAGCTTTGTTCGTGTTTTCAATGGCTATTTTAAGGCGGGAAATGTTCTTACTCCATTGCTTGAGAGCATGGCGAACATGCTTGAGCTTTTGTCCAATTCTAGCCGCACAATTATGGATTTTATTGAATTTGATAGGTTTATTCCAAGCACACTCCACCACTTCCATAAAACTAGGGTGAGAAAGCCAATATGTTTCAAACTTGAAGATCTTGCTTTTGGGGATTGAAGTTTGAATAACCACAGAACATGGAGTATGATTAGAAACAGGTTTGCCAAGTGGATTTACCAATGTGTTGGGGAAGGTGGTAGTCCAGTTTAACGTGGTGAAGAACCAGTCGAGTTGCTCTAGGAGGGGCTGCAATTACATATTTTACCAAGTATAAGAACGCCCTTTGATGGGTAGTTCAGTAAGGTTTTGTTCCCGAATAAAGTCATTAAAAGTGAACATATCTTGGACATTAGCACCAGGTTTGTTGCGATTATCAGGTGAACAAATGTAATTGAAATCACCTAATAATAACCAGTCTTCAGCAGCCGGTATATTCATGTCAAACAACCAATTCGTGAACATGACACGATGTTCACCCTGACAAGGGCCATAGACGTTGACGAGTTTCCAATAATGATTGGACTGCGTGGATGTGAATTCGACACCAAGTGCAAAGTGCTCAGATAAAAAGACCCGGCCCATAAATATACTGCTATTCCAGACCGTGATTATTCCCCCCGAAGATCCTTGTGATGGGATGTACGCAAACTGATCAAAACGGCACGGGAAAATTGATTTCAGGATAGCAGAACCAAAGAAAGGCATTTTCGATTCCTGCAAGCAAACGATCGCACATCCACTAGTATTGATCGCATTACCAAGCGCTAAATGTTTATCGGGCGCATTAAGACTGCGTACATTCCAGCATAGCACGTTCCAGTTACACAAAAGCATTGGGAAAGAAATCAAGGTTCAGAAGCAACAAAAGCAGAGATAAACTGAAGAAGCTACTCTTCATTGAGGGCCAAAGTAGACAGTTCTTTAGTAGGTATTGCGCAGAGATTCATGCCAATTGCCTGCATAGTAGGGATGGATGTGGGTGGAGGAGCTGCAGCATCATCGTCATCCCTAGTAGAAGGCATTGAAGCTGCAACCTCAACAGAAGGAATTATGCGAGGCTTGACTTTAGACTTGGTAGGGCGAGCATCCGAAGGTTGAGGAACCATAAAGCCATCATATTTGTTGTTCCTGTTACTGCGGCGCAAGGTGGATGTATCAAGAGGAGCTGGCATCTTACCTTTGCGTTGTTTCTGAGTTTGATTAGCAGAGGTCATGCCGCCCTGATCTTCAACAGTCATGGCCATTGAGGTGCTTGAAGTATCCAGCAACGCTGGCGCAGAGATGGCATCCAAAGGGACAGAGAGAGCAAGTTGGTCAGCCTGCTGATCAACCATAGACAAGCTTGGCGACCCCAAGGGCTCAGATGGCTCCCAGGTGAGGAGAAGAGGCGTCGGGGAAGAATGCACATGGGAGTCCAAAGCTGAATGTACAGCAAGTGGAGCAGACAGAGCAAGCGCAGACATTTCTGAAGCAGGTACCTGTTGACTTGCCAGCTGTGAAATCTGAATGTTCCCACTCGTCAGAGAAACCTGAAACTCCACCTGAAATGAGTGCTGCTGCATGCCCAGACCAGAGCGCCAAGGTCCAAGAGAAGCCATCATCGGGCGAAGGGCCGAGAAAATAGCACTGTTAAGCTGCTGACGAGGGATGGTGTTTTCTAACAGTAAAGCCATGAGGGCATCCCCATTGGCCGAGAGGCCAAAGCGCAGCCCTGGTTATGGATTTCCAGAGAAATCGTGAGCGAATCATCAACCAAAGGAGCAGCAGCATTCACCTGATCGGGAATCACCAATAAATCAAAAGTAGAGCTACCTGAATCAGTCTCAGTCTCTTCAGAAGAAGTTATGGAGTCGTGCCAGGCCTGCATGGCATTGTCAGAGATGTTATTGTCAGGCACAATGCCGTCTTGCACTTGCAGACCCTGAGCAGCTAGCCATGCTTGAAAGTTCATCAGATACGGTGGCAGTTGGGGCAGAGGAGGAGCAGCCGGCGTGGGCCAAGCGCCCGAACCTGCATTGTCCTGCTCCGGGTGCACATCAGGCTCATCTGGGGCGCCATTGGGAGGTGCTGCATTCTGTACCAGCCAATTGTGCACCTGCTGCTGATACAATTGTTCCGCAGTCAGGTCCGGACCAAATTGGGGGTGTGGGATGCCATCAGGTGGTGGAGGTTCCTCTCCGGCAGGCAGAACTTCAGGCAAAAGACCATTCCAATCATTGCTCTGTAGGATTGTGATCTGCACAGTCCAGCAGTCACGAGCTCCACCAAGCTGCCAAACAACAAAGCTTTTTGGCACCAGATTCAGGCGCAATATTCTAGCTTTGATTAACATGAAGCGGCGATCTTGACGGGGGTTATACCAAGAAACCAGAGCATCGAAACCACCTAGCGACTTATTGATGTAATAGTCTGTCTGATAATCATAGGGGAAACCAAAGTACATTAGCCAGATCTCAGGACCGAAGGAAGTGGTGCGACAATTCAGTGCTTCATTGTAAGGAACGAAGGGGATAAGCAGATCTTCGTCCTCAAGCTCTAATGGAGTGGCAACTGCAGTATCTCTGATGAAAGAGTCCGGAAATCCAGAAATCCCTATTCCAAACGGATGATCACTAACTTCAGTAGTGAAGAGCTGGGCCTCATGAAGCAAACCTCGGACGGCATGGCGGATGATGGCGCGGCGATGCAGAGGAACGTAATGGCTGGTCTCCGCAATGGCCAGGAAGTTGTGGTTGAGCGGCGGAATCGGCCCGACCACCATGCCACTGCGGACAACACGATACGCCGGGCCTTGTTCGACGGCGAATCCGGGCGGGAGGAACGGCACCGGATTGAGGGTGAAGTTCACCATGGTGGTGGTGGTGCGGAAGGAGAGCAACTGAGTTGACGGGGGTGGCAGTGGGGGCGAATGGTTGAGGCGGGGCGGTGGCGTTTTGGGAAGCCGAGGAGAAGCGGAAGCGCGAGGGGCATTTTTGGTAGGTTGGGGATTTTTAGGAATCCACTGCCAACATTCACGCCACCGCTTGGAGCGACAGGATCGAGCCACGTGCCCATAGTGGCTGCATGCCTCGCATCGGACGGTCAGTTTGCGGATATGTTTCTGCACCGGTGAGACCGGAGCAACGGAAAATCTGGATGAATTGATATTATGGGGCTGGACGGTATCATCGAAACCAGAATGTTCCTTAGTAAACCGAGTCGGGAAATTATCTACCTTGTGATCAGGTGCTGAGCATTTAATGCAAATCAATCTAGCCGGGCATTGAATCTTAGGGTGACCCCATTGTAGGCAACGAGCACATAAAACAGGCCAATTAGTAGCAAGGTTGGTAATTTCCTCCTCAGAGTAGGAAGCTTGGGCTAAATCAGCCTTATGCTGGGCCGAAAGCGTAGGGGGCCAAATATTGTGGGCCAGGGCATATTTGAACGCTGACTTAAGGAAGCACTGCGGTGGTGCAGGATAACGAGCATTAATGGGGCATTTAAACTGTCCCAAATCAAGACACACCGAATTATGCTCTTCCTCCAATTCAGTGCCCCGCGGATATTTCTTCATTAATGAGATCCTCGGCGATTCCGGAATTTTAGGCTCCGCAGTTTGTGTTGCCAAAAAAGATCCAAACTAAATTTGAATTCCATGAGAGTCCGTCGGTATGGATGAAGAAGAAGAAGCTTCCTTAGCATTATTGTTGGAGAAGATCATACGATCCATGGGTACCAAAGAAAATTTGCCAAGCTCAGAGGAAGAATTATTCCCATAGGGATGAGGTTTTAGAAATTCCAAAGTCGATTTAATGGCAACCGGGTGGCGAGCTGAAATTTCTGGTAATTCCTCATCAGCATGCCAAGTATCATTCGACGTGTAAACCCGGGCAGAAACCCCCTTGAATAGATGGAAATGACAAATAAAGTCCGGCCAAATACGATCTTTAAGACCGTAAATAAAATGACCCACCTTATTATTGGCCACCGAAAAACGAAACACACGAGGTTTGATCTTGTGCACGCGAAAGCCAACACTAATGCCTCCAATGCAGCATTGAAGAGCAATGCCCACAGATTCTTCATGGAGAGGAAAAGAGGCCAAAGAAAAGGAGACAACTAGGAAGAATTCCCTGTCGCCGCGAGAGGGAGAAAAATGCACCGTGGAACCAAATTTCCTTCTCACCTGGTCTGCAAGGGCTAAGCCAGGGGCAAAATCCCAATGTAAGAGGCCTTCCATCATGATTCACCTTAGAGATCGCCATGAGTTTGGGTGGAGCAGGTGGGAGAGGAGAGGAGAGGGAGAGGAGAGGTGGGAGGAGACTCCATTTGATCCGAAGTACGATTTCACTTGCTGTACAATGCCATCCTCGGGTATCCAGCCTTGGCCAAGTTCATGGCGGTGACCCACCATGGTTACAATGTCCTCAAGATGCCGGGAAGCGGCGGAATCATCACGGTCCCCTGCAAAGAGAAGGATGCGGTGTGCTCTCTCGAGCGTGCCTTCCAAGCTGCATCAGTAGAAGACTGAGACAACAAGAGCGGGAACCCTCCTGAGGCAGTTCCCAAGAAGAAGAAGACATCACCCAGCTCGAGGCCTCAGGAGGTAGGCATCTCCGAAGGTGCCGCGTAGGATCTGCACCCGTGCAAGGGGTGCCTCCCTCCATCGCATAGGTAGGCGCGCCCAGCGCCCTCCTCGGGCAAGGCTCAGGGCCCCACTCCTTGAGGGCCTCGGACTTCGCCAAGATCATGAGGGAGGCGTTCGGGCACCACTTGGAGGCATGCTTTGCGGCACGTTTCCCTCAGGAATGCATGAGGCAAGGAGGGCCCAACCCTCAGGAGTTCATCACCAAGGTCACTCAGGAGCTGCAGGGATCAAGAGCCATGCGCGGCAACCGCCGCCTGCCCGGCGTAGCTCCCCATCCAGGCGAGGATGGCGGGCTGCGCGTCTGCATCGACTACCCAGGGCTCAACTGAGTCGCGTCTCAGGAGCGTTTCTGGCCTTCGCGCATGGGACCCTGTGAGGGTCCGCCACAGAGCTATGTTTGCATGCCTTTCGGCCTGCCAAACGTGGCTGCTGCTCACCAATGCCTTATGCGGAGCATTCTGGAAGCTCGAGAGGCCAGGCACCATGCGGTCCTGGCAGAGATGGAGATGGTCCTCGAGGAGCCGCCCGGACCCCCAGAGCCTCCTGAGGCTCGGGGCTTCGGTGGCTCATGAGGATCGGCTTCTTCACCGCGCATCATCAGCTACTTCAACAACAGCTCTACAATGGTATCAGGTGACATCTCTCGAGTTTCATTTCAGCTGGGAGCACCCTCAGGGCTGCATTATTCCTAGGTCGCGTGGGTCTGTCCCTGCAGCATGTACCCATTTTGCTTGTGTCTTTAGTATTAGCTTGCTGGGGGCGCCCCTCGGGCTGCATCCTCCCCAAGCCATTCGGGCCTGGCCCAGTGGCATGTATCTTTCCTGCATCTATCTAAGTTGGTTTGACTTCACGCTTAACCTGCTCGTGATTATCATTTTGTGCCTGCAGCGGCCCCTTTTTTCTCCCTTATGCAATCGCTTGCACGTTAAAAGGGGGACGCCTGAGCATCGCGACTTAGGAGCTCCTACTGGCTCTCCAGCCCTCACCCCCTGGCCTTGTCCACGGCATCGCGACCTGGCATACCAGCGGCGGCTGAGCTCGCTCAAGGGCCGGGACCTGAGGACGTAGAGCATTTGCATCTAACCACCTTGCAGGAACACTCAGCCACCCAAGGCTCAAGATTAGGCGCAACCCACCTTGAGGTAGGGCCTCGTGAGTACTGTGTTGGCTCACGAGTGCCCAGATACACCTCATCTAGCTCTACCGTGCCAGCAACGTGTCAGGGCGGGGCTGTACACGCCCCGGGGGCTCCCGCCGGAGGGCCCCCCCTCCCACGTACCAGTGGAAGCACCATGCTCCGCGCTAGCTGACGACACTACCGAGGAGCAGCTATGCCCATACACATACGGAAGTGCTATGCTCTGCGCTGGTGATAAACAACTGAGGGCAGCACATGGCTATATCAACCACAGGGAGCCCAGAGCTTGGTGTCTGGCCTCATCGCAGCGCCTCCCCCGGGAGCGCCACGCGAGGGTGCTGGACACGGGGGCTACGCCCGGGTCACGCCCGAGTGCACGCCACCCAGACAGGTCCCTCGGACCTGGTCATCACGCGCCTCTCCCCAAGCAGAGCCAAGGTATGAAGACCGTTTGAGCGTCAAGGGGGACTCCTGAGCATCATGACTCAGGAGCCTAACTGGTCACGTAGCCCCTCACTCCTTAGTTTTGAAAGGCTAACGACGGTTGAGGTATGCGCGGGGCCAGGCCCTGCCGATGTAGAACGACAGATCTACTCCTACACCCCTCCCTATTTGTTGTTTGCGCGTCGAGGGGGACTCCTGAGCATCACGACTTAGGAGCCTAACTTTCCACATAGCCCCTCACTCCTTGGTCCCGTCCTGGTGATCCGGTCGGGGCTTACGGCGGCTAAGGTATGCGCAGGGCCGGGCCCTGCCGATGTAGAATACAAAGCAAATAGGAAGGAAACCGCAAAATCTCGCAAATTCAGAAGCAAATATTACAAACCATAAATTGTCCTCACGATACCAAACACAAGTTTAAACGCCTCGACGAGGCACGGTGCATGTCGCAGGAGTATGAACAAGGAAGAGGCAACCAGGAGATCACCCTTGAGCAACGCCGTCACTCGTGGTGGAGTCGCGCTTGTTAGCTCCACCCCCCGAGGCCGCGGAACCAGCAGTGCCCGCCTTGGGCGCAATGGTGAAGGCGCGGAACTTTGCCAGCAAGGCTTCCGCACAGCCCTTCATGGCTTCAGCAGCAGCGGTGGAGCGCTCGGCATCCACAAGCTCCAGCAGATCGTCGAGGTTGGCATCGGGGTTGCGAAGGTAGACGTGGCTGAGGATCCGTGTCAGTGCCGCGGAGGAAAGGACACGAGCTTCAACCTTGGTCATGGGGCCGATGTCGGTCATGACCTCCTCAAGCGCTTCGACCAGGAAGGGAAGCCGTTTGGCAGGGTCGTCCGTGGCTCCGGCCAGCGGCTTCTCCAAACCATCATCATAAAGCGACTTCAGCACCCTGCGAGATCTCTCCTCGTAATCTGTGAAGGCCACGCGATGCTCGGCTAAGACCTTCGCCTTGGCGTCCAGCTCAGCCTTCTCCACCTTCAGCTTCTGCTCCAGCGTCTTCAGGCGGCTGCGGTCAGCTGACAGCTCGGTGTCACGATCCCCGATGGCGGTCTCCCGAGCCTTCATCTCTTCCTCCTTCACTTTGCGGTCACGGACCTCTTTGGCGAGCTCATCACGCAGGCCCTGCAGCTCATCCTCTAGCACCTTGCAACAATCCCGGATAGTTGAAGCATCCTTCAACGCTGCGTCGCAGGCGGCCATGGCCTGGGTGGCGACTTACTTCTCCTCCTCGGAAGCCGCCAGAGCCTGGCTCAGCGCCGCTCGGACAGAGGAGTCAGAACGATCCCAACCAGAGATCAGCTCCAGGCGCCCGGCCACTAGGCGGGGGTTGGCGCCCTGGGGATCTTCTCGTAGCCGACCCAACTCAGCAGCAGCATGGTCCAGGGCGGCAGAGGAGGCAGAGGAGTCAGGAACCAATGGAGCAGGAGGAGAAGACGACAGCGAGACCACTGCCTGGGAGGACGGGACCTCCAGAGCCTTAGCAACCTCGGTGACAGCATCAAGCATAGGCGCCTGCAGAGTTAGCGGGGCCGCAGGGGCTAGCGCCCCTCCTGGCCTCGCGAGGACAAACGGGCAGGGGAGGTGTGAGCTCCACTGCCTCCCCTTCCCGCAGGCGAAGGCGCGGCCACAACAGATGAGCTTGCCCCAAGCGGAGCCACCGTGTGCCCCTTCGACCTCTTCGCCGCAGGCGGCGGCCTACCCAAGTGACGGAAGATGTCAAGTCCTGACAGCAAAAACAAGAGCAAAGAAGAGTTCAAGCACTTACTGATCAGTCGCGGGAGCTCCAACGGCCTCCTACCGAGCTTAAAGTCCAAAAGCCTCTTGCGGGGCGCAGCCTCGGGAGGTCCAGCAGCAGAGGAGGGCTCACCAGAAGGGCTGGAACTAGCTTCGAGCAGTGCCGGGGCTGGAATAGCCCCTCGGGAGATCAACCCGACCTATCCTTCTTCGGGATCACAGGCGGGTCCTCTCCCATCACCTGGCATCGGCCTCGTCGTCGTCCGGGAGGTCACGCAGGATGTTAACCCTGTGCCAAGGGGAAGTCTCCCCAGTCCCCTCAGTGGTCTCCTCCGAGTCGTGCTCCTCCTCTTCCTCGTCTTCCTCCTCTCCTCCACCGGAATCATCGGAGGACAACTCCACCGTCGCCGCCGCCACCTGGCCCTCAGGAGGCACCCCCGGTACCAGACTACTCCCATCAAAGGTGGGCATGGCGTCCACCACCCGCTCCCAGTCGTCGCAAAGGAACAAAGGGACAGGAGTGCCCTCCAGACCTCCCACATCCTCTCCAACCAGGAAGCGGAGAGCTGCGGTCAGATCTTCATCAGCTAGGGCCTCTGAGTTCAGGCGGAGCTCGGCGTCCGCATCCCCGAGCCTCCACAACGGGCGCGAGTGCGCCTGAAGTGGAGCCACCTGGTGCGCCAGGAACTCCCTCAGGAGCGTGGCCCCGGTCAGCTTCGCCGCCTTCATTTTGCTCGGCCTCAGGTCGAGGTTCATCTTCTCCAGCACCAGCTTCACTCGTCGGTCGTCAAGCTTCGCACGGGACCATGCCTCGTCGGCCAGGGGCTGCCCCGTGGGCAGCGCCATCCCAGAGTTGATGCATCCGGCATCCAACATGACCCACTTGCTCCGGAAGCCATCGACCCTCTTCCCGGCCTTTGAGATCGCATTGGCTTTGGAGTATGCAATGAAGCCTGCGCACGCTGAGGTATTGGCGCCGGTAACTTGGAGGGAGAAGAAGTGGCGCAGCAAAGCCACGGAAGGCATCACCCCGACGTGCGCCTCGCAGTAGTAGGCGAAAATCGACAGGAGAAGAACAGAGTTGGGATGGAGATGCAAAGCCTACAGCTTATAATGGCGGAGGACAGCACAGAAGAACTCGGAGAAAGGGGGCACCAGGCCAACGATGACGACGCTCATGAAGAAGGGGTGGAAGGTACTCCCCTTGCCCTCCGGCTGGGCGGAGATGGCTTGGAGTGCAGTCTCCCCCACCTCGTTGCCTTGCGCCGCCGTCATCAGGCGCTTGAGGGCGAGATTCTTCTTCGTCATGTTGGGGGGATCCAGAGCCGGCGAGTACCAGGTCCGTGGAGCCTCGGCCGCGGTTTTGTGGGGCGCCATTGCTCGCTGGAGGATAAGGGATGAGGCGGATCTGGATATTTCGGAAGCAGGAGGGAAAGAGCAAGAAAGGGGATCTGGAGCAAGGCGAATGAGAGCAATGAAGGCAAGCCTAACCCAGGCCAGCCTTTTGTCAGTCGGGCAGTTGCCGAGCCAGCGTGGGGTAGCGAAGATGCCCATGTCCAATCAACCGCCACCCAAGGCCGCAGGCTGTTGGGGCCTGCGGCGCTCCGCACTTGCCCTTTTGCTGCGCTGCTAAGCCAAGTCCAAGCACGCCTTGGCCCCAGGGGCTACTGTCGGTGTTTTGGGAACGGGGGCCCCCAAACTTGCCTGCCTGCAGCCTGCGTCATGGCTCAAGTGGTGGCCCAGTACGGCCCATCTTCATCAACCCAAGATCAAGACGCTCGCGAGGGGCCAAGCCTCGTGAGGCGGATGACGCAAGGCTTCCTCAGGGGCGGCCTCACCAGGCCGGCTCGCGAGGAGGCGGAGAGATCAAGGCAGGGGTAGCTCGCGAGGTGCTTATGACGCAAGCCATGACGATCGAGACCAGGCGGGTGCCAGCCTATGCAGTGTAGTCGTTTCCTCTTTCGTACAAAGGGGGCAAGCGCAGGCGCGGAGTACCGAGGCATCAAGCAAGGGTTACCATTTTGGTGCAACGAGACCAAAACCAGCAAAGCGGCAGGACGGAGGTCATCGTGGAGCCCAAGACGGTTCCATCGCCAGTGCCGTTGGCAGTTGAAGACCAACTTTAGTCAGGATAACTTGTACTAGATGTTCCCCTTCAAAACGGCCGTTGTTGGCTTCCTTCCCGCTCAATATTTGGGAAGAGGACCAGCGCCCCTATATATAGAGATAGCCACCATAGTAGAGAAGGGGGATCTCACTCATCGAGGATCTCATCCACAGGCGATCGAATCCACCCAAGTAGAACACCACACCAGCTCAAGAACACCCCTCGAGAGGCTGTTCTTCCTTTGTACTGTTCATCATCAGCCCCTGAGGCAATCCACCACACCACACACTGGGTTAGGGTATTACACCACAACGGTGGCCCGAACCAGTATAAACCTTGTGTCTCTTGTGTTGCTCATCGCATAGCTTAGATTCACAGCGAGGCATTGGGACGTGGATCGGTAGGGGGAAGATCTTCGCGTGCACCCCAGAGTTCGAACCTTAAGGGTTTTGCCGGAACCCGATATCCGACAGCCCCGGAGCCGGGCCCCATGTTTTCTCCCCCCACGACTCTGCCCACGAGGCGAAGGACGCGCTAGTGATCCCCCCTCTCGTCATTGCCGACAGGGGGTGTCCTCTAGGCAGCCTTCGTCTTCAAGCTGCAGGGCTACGCCAGCCAGCCCTCGGCCGGCGACTGGCGGAGCGCCCAACACCTCCCGAGCGACTTCCGGAGCCGGTGAAGATCTTGGCAATCAGCTTGCATTTGCTCATGGGCATAGCGCGGTGTGCTTTGGGTTCTTTGGTGAAGCGATGTGTGCGATGGTCCACCTTGGCGGGGAGCTTGCCAACGTCGACACCAGGCTCAAGGCAGAGAACCGCCGTTTGGAGGATGAGTGGCAGCGGCTGAAGGTGGCCATCAACCTTGGGAAGATTTGGCGTGACGAGGTTGAAGCGCGCGTGGTGGTCTCGCTCGCGGCTTCTGGTGAAGCTTGCGCCCGCGCCATGGAAGAGGCCGAGGCAGCCAACCGCCGCTGTGAGGCAGCTGAGGAGCAGGAGCGAGATCTACTGTCTTTAAATGCGGCCCTGCTGCGCGAAGTCGAGGAGCACCATAGCCTGCTGGCCTCCTCTCTAGGTGAGGTGGCCCTTGCCGAGGCGGCGCTCCTGAGGCGCCATGAGGACTTGACGCTGGAGGCCGTGGAACATAGCTTGGCACTGGAGAGGCTAGAGGTGAGGGAGCGTCAGGCCGCCATTGCTGAGGATGCCATCGCCGCCCGAGAGGCTCAAGTCCAAGTGGAGGTGGAGAAGAGGGTGGCAAAGGCACGTGCCGAGCTGGACGGAAGGCATCGCCTGGACTTGGAGCTGCTTAAGGCTGAGTTTGAGGGCCGAACCTCCGTCCTGAGGGCTGAGCTGCAGTCTGCGGAGCAGCGTGAGAGCGCTGCTCGAGAAGCCCTGATTTCTTCTGAATCTCCCTTGGCCTCTGCCCGAGTCGAGCTGTCTTATCTTCAGCAGCAGATCAAGGACACCACGTCCCTAGCGGAGAGGACTGCGGGCGAAGCGAACCACCACCAGATGCTGCAGCGCGAGCAGGCCTCAATGCTTCAAAGACTCAGACTCAGAGCAAATTCCGCCTAGGGCACCATCTGCGATGAGAGCGCTCCTCACCCACACGAGAACGACTATGCCAGCCACCTGAACTTCTTCACCGACATCGTGGCCCTCCTGGAGGCCTGAGCTACAAGGTCTCGTGAGCTTGTAGCAGAGAGGAGCCGTGGTCTTCTGGGGCGCATGTTCTCGTGTGTCTTCAGCCACCTCCTCAACCATGATCCCCACCTTGACTTCGATATTGTGTTGGTCCTCGTGCCCCCGGTTGTCCAGGACAACCTGGCCGGATGGGTAGATGACCACATGGACGCCTTGGTAGCAGAATTCACCCCGAAGGACGACACGGTCGTGATCGCAGTCGGAGAAGTTGGCGCGGATGGTGATGACGAGGAGGACGGAAGCCTCGACACAAGCAGCATGGACGGAGGTGATGAAGAATGGGCGTCCATCTAGGCCCGTGTTTCTTTTGCTTTGACCTCTATTAAAACTCAAGCGCATCCTTATGAGAGCATTTTGGAAAGGGGGTGCCCCTTATGATGTATGAGATTGCTAAATGTTGTTGAAGTAGCACCCAGAGGGGGGGCCCGCAGGGCTGTAGGCCGCCGAACGGGATAATTGTTTTTGACTTATCTTGGGTTTTGTGGGTCCTGAGTGAGGCCTGGTGTCGCGGCAGCGCCCCTTCTCCTGGGGCAAGCCTGCTTCTAGCTCGCGAGGCCATGTGCCTCTTGAGGGGCCTGCTGGCCTGCCGTGGAGTTGTCACACCCTAGCTAGTCATGCATTAGAGTGTTGCATCATGTTTATTTTTTCACCAGAAACCTGAAATGGGGATGACAAAACCCCCAGTCCCCTCTGAAACCAACTAGGGTTTACTAAAAAACTTTTTCAATGAACCTGAAATGCCCTTCTAAAATGCCCATCATTTTTGTCTTGGTTCAGAACCTCTGCCAAAAGTGGTGCACATTTTCCTAGGCCATCTTAGGGTTTTTGAATTAAATCATAAATATTTGAATTTGGGCATTTAAAGTTATATAAAATATTTAAATGCTCAAATATCTCCAAACTAAAATGTTTCATGTTGGAAATAATCCAACTATGGACCAGGAGTAGTTTGGTGATTTTAGGAGTTGCCTAAGTATTTTATTTAATTCAACAAAGTTGCAGAAGTATTAAAAAAAGAGAAAACAGAAAGAAATGGAAAAACTTACCTGGCGCCCAGCACCCGGCCCACCTGCCGGCCCAGCCCAGCGCCGCTCCAGCGAGCTGCTTGCCGGCCAGGCAGGCAGGCAGGTGCCCGACGGCGACCGCAGCGCGCGCCACGCACCTGCTCGCCGCCTCGCCGCTCCCCTCGTCCGGTGACGTCGTGGACCGGCCTCCCTCGCTCCCCCGAACCCCCCAGACACCCCCGCTCCTCTCCAGCTCCTCCCCCTCGCGCTCCCCCGCCATGGCCGACGCCACCATCGCCGTGCCTTCGTCGTAGCCGTGCTCCCCGCCACCCGTGCGTCCTCTCATCGTGTCCAGGAGCTCCGCCGCTGTCCACTTCATCGAGCAGCCGAGCCCCGAGCGCTCGCAACGCCCGAGTCCACCGCACCGACCTCGCCCGAGTCCGCCGTCGCCGGAGATCCCCTTCAACGCCGTCGTCGCTCCGGTTCATCTCCGGCCACACCAAGGGCTTCGTCGCACTCACTGTGAGCTTAGCCATCTTCCCCTCCCTTCCGTTCTTGCTCCCGAGTCGTGTAGCGACCTCCCGGAGCTCAACCGCACCCACCGCCGTGGAGCTCGTCGCCGACGTGCTCCCGGTCACCCTCCGGCCACAAACTGGTGTCCATCATGCTCACCATGTCACTTAGCACCTAGCTAGCCACTCCCCGAGCCTCACCGACCCCTCTAGCGTCAAGTTCGTCTTCGGCCGAACCCCGGTGGCCGCCAAAGTCGTCGCCGGCGCCAACTCCGGCCACCCCGACCCCAACGGACTCCACCAAGAGCTGCGGCTCGTCCTCAGCTCCACTCCGGTGGTCTCCGCGACCCATTTGGTGGCCGAAACGGCCAAAACCACTTCCGCCGCCGCGTCGGGCTCGCCGGCGGCTAAACGCCGGTGCAGCCGACCCGGGTTTGACCACGGGTGGGCCCTGGTTGACTCCCCTGAGTCAATGACAGGTGGGGCCCAGCCCTGTTAATTAAACAGGTTTAGTTTTAATTAAACTTTAATTAATCTAATCACACTGACACGCGGGACCCACTGTCAGGTTTGACCCGGACGTGTTCCGTTGACCTGCTGACGTCACACTGACGTCAGGCTGACGCAATAATTGATTTTCTGGAATTAATCTAATATAGGAAATTCCAGAATATAGTTTAAACTTCAAAAATTCATAACTTTTATTCTGTAACTCCAAATCAGACAAATTATATATGAAAAATGATCAGAAAAATCCAATCTATCCATCTGTACTATTTTCATGCATGATTAAACAAGTTAACCTGATGTTTAATGCAGAACAAGGAAAAGCACTTTAAAAGGCCATGTTTGAGTTTGAAATTTGAATCTTTGATTCAAATTGGTTCAAACCCTTCTGGTCTTAGTTGCATTAGCCCAACACACTCATATTGCTATGTTTCATGCATGCATCATATTGTTGCACATTGTTTGGTGATGGTTGTGTATCGGTGTTCTTTGCGGCAGGTTCTGCCCCCGAGGAGTACCGTGATTACCCTAACGAAGAACCGTATCAGTGCATCGAACCATCAGGCAAGCAACCAACCATTTGATCATATCGATACAATCCCATGTTCTCGCTCCTGCTCTCTTTTACTGCATTAAGACAGCGCGTTTCAAACTGCTGTGTGCTACGGTAGTTGAACCCATTTCCTCTGCATGACCTGTCATTGCCACAGTAACTAGATGAAACCCACTAGCATGTGTAGGAGTTGATTGAGCCATATGTATGTGTTGTTCCTACCTTGCTATGCCTGCTATGCTTAGAGTCGTGTCAGGTCTGGTTCATCTGGGTGATGGCTAGAGTGAAATGATTATGTCGGTAATGAGAGTGGTGTGGTGAACACGTTTTGGTAAAGGTATCGATGAGAGGCCATGTAGGAGTACATGGTGGATTGTTTCATTGAAGCCGACCTTAAGCACTGAGATCTGTATGTGTGATTTAAGATACAGCTACTACCATGCATTGGGCCCTGAAATATGACCCCGCTCGACTTCTTATTCACCCTAGCTCTCTGTCCAGGAGTTGCAAGTAGTTTCTGGTGTTTGTAGCCTACTGGAGGCCGTGGACAGCGCTGACCGTAGGGGTGGGCTGTGATGCGGTAGGTACGTGGCACGGTGTACCGAATACCCGTTAGGTATCTCGGGAACCCTGTTCACATCGTTCGGGGCCGTATGGGAAACCTCGGCCGGACTCCCTGCGGATGGAACCTGGATAGGCGATAAACCTGGACTAGAGACTTAGGTGTTTAGGTAGGTCGTGGTCTACACCCACGTCGGCTTTCGCTTGAAGTCTGCCGAGCACATGTCGTGTGCAGACGCTAAGTGGTGGAAACATGTATGAAGAAGTACACCCCTGCAGGGTTATCATGATCTATTCGAATAGCCGCGTCCGCGGTAAAGGACTACTTGGTTGCCTATACAGTTCATAGACAAGTAAATGGAAACTACTAAAAGCCTCAAGATAAGTGTGAGTGCCGAGGATGGCTCTTCCGTAGGAAGACGGAGGTGGATCCTCGGTAGTGTATTGAAGTGGTGAGTAGTGGACTCGTGTGCGCAAAACCATTTCAAGTTGGAGTCTCGTAGATTAGCCTAGCCAAGAGTCAAAGCTGGCTTGCTGCAATAACTCCACCAACCCTTCTTGATAATATGCATGTATGTAGGATCTGATGTAAGTCTTGCTGAGTACCTTTGTACTCATGTTGCTATAATTTACATTTTTACAGAAGACGCTGCAACCCCTTCTGATGGGTTCTACGTAGACGTTGACATCAATGAGTAGGCTAAGGCCCAGGTGGTGATCCTGAGCTTGTGAAGGACCACGTAGTATAGCTAGGCTTTCCAAGCCTCTTTTATTTTACTAGTTGTCTGTACTCAGACAAGTTACTTCCGCTGCTGGTTTGTATGACTGTATGACTTGAATGCTTGGGTCGTGTGACCCGTACCTTTGTGTATGTTATGTATGGCTCTCTGAGCCTTAAATAAAGTACTTGTGTCATAGAGTCATGTTGTGATGCCTTGTTGTGTTTGCACATATCGAGCATATTGTGTGTATGATTGAAATGCTTGGTATGTGTGGGATCTGACTACCTAGTTGTTTATCCTTAGTAGCCTCTCTTACCGGGAAATGTCTCCTAGTGTTACACTGAGCCATGGTAGCTTGCTACTGCTCTGGAACACTTAGGCTGGCCGGCATGTGTCCTTCTTCGTTCCTGTGTCTGTCCCTTCGGGGAAATGTCACGCATTGAGTACCGGAGTCCTGTTAGCCCGCTACAGCCCGGTTTACCGGAGTCCTGCTAGCCCAGTGCTACAGCCCGGACCCACTTGCTGATGACCGACACGTTCGTTGCTGGGTCATGGATGCCTGTCCCTGTAAGCACTGTGCCACTTTGGGTTTACGACTAGTCATGTCAGCCCGGGCTCTTTATCATATGGATGCTAGCGACACTATCATATACGTGAGCCAAAAGACGCAAACGGCCCCGGGCAAAGGTAAGGCGACACCCGTGGGGATGCCGTGCGTGAGGCCGCAAAGTGATATGGGGTGTTACAAGCTAGATCGATGTGACATCGAGTCGGGGTCCTGACAGCGTTGGCATCAGAGCCGGACTGCCTGTAGGTTCTCCAAGCCAAACTGGTCGATGTTGAGTCTAGAAATTCCTTAGTTATATGTAGGGGAATTGTTTGTGGGTTGGAACGTAAGGTTCTTTTTACTCCTTATCTTATGACATTCTGATCTGAGTCAGTCTATTCTTCCACCGGGGGTTAAGGAATTAGGATCTTTTCTCTCTATCAGGATCACGTGTTACTAATCAGTAGTACCTTATAGGTTTGATGGATACAAGCCTAGTATAGTTCTACTACCACATCATGTTGTTAGGATGGACTCAGAACTTTGATATGATGATGTTGAGTGTGTATGAAATCCTTTGTCAAATGTCTCAAAATCCTTCTTGAGCATTTACAGCTGTTATGCTGCCGAAATTTTGCTAGAAATTCTAATGCCTTTGCATTATGGTTGTGCTTTCAGATGGCCACTCGCGACCTTAATCAAGTGGTTCGCCTGACTCGATGCCTAGATGTACCCGGCCATACCGCCATGTTGGTCAGGGTAATGACTGAGGCTGGATACCGTTGGTATCCTGAGTACACGGTCGAAGAGCAATTCCGAGACTTTAATCAAAGCCAGTATCTCTGCACTGTCAGGATATTTCCATCTTATCCTGGGTCCACCGAGCCCCTTCACTGCTCCTATGGACTCGGGGTTACTATTGAGATGGCTGTGCAGGACGCCGCCTACTCTATGATGACCATCATGCGAGTCAGGTCTGGCCTATTTCGGGACTCTGACTTCCGGTATATGCCAGGATCACTTCCGGGAGCACAAGGGTATCTCCAGGCTATCTATGCTGACCCCACCCAGGAGGATTCACGGACCCGCACTACTGCTGAGATGCTCGAGGATAAGGACCGTGAAAATCGGGCCTTGAGGTTAGAGCTCTTCAATACCCGTGCTGACCATTGGGCCACATTGACTCGGTTTGCACCGGCGGTGCAAGCTGGATATTCGGATATGCGCGATCTCTATCCTGTGAGATCTGCTCTGCCAGACGTGATGGGTTGGCGTGATGTAGGAGGCATCACCCCACCTCGCGGTCCCCGCAGGCCACCGTCTGTTGGTCCCAGACCTCATCCTAGTCCCTATGGTCCACAAGCTCCGCGAGATCGTCTGTTTCCGGATGATCATGTTGAGCTTCCAGGCTATGGAGGTAATTTCTACGAGGACTACTACGGATCGGTCTGAGTTAGTGGTAGTATCACTAGTTTGTACTAGCTGTGTCGTCTATCGTCCTGCGTGACTCGTGGGATATGACCTAGTTTGTACCGCTTCCGGAGGTGTAGAAAAATAATGTATAGGAGCTTGGGATGCCTCCGATGTGATGTAATCTTCCTTTCACCGTAACAGTACCTTGTTTGGTTTTGTACTAAACCTTGTATGGTGTGTATGACGATGGAATAAAGAAGCAGTTTCTGTATCTACCATGTCATACGGATGATCATCTTGCATTCCGAGTTATTCCTTACATTCTGTATCCTATGTCGGAATCTTATCATTCTGACTAAATCATTGTCTTGTTTACCTAGGATGGTCAACACGCGCACTAACCCTGCTCCTCAAGAGCAGGCCGAAGGCAGTGAAGTCAGGAATGCAAATCTGCCTCATCCTCCTTCCCTAGCCGAGGTTATGATGGAAGCTGAGAGAAATAAACGGGAGACCAACCGTTTGTTGGAGCGTATTGAACAGAACACGGCACACCATCAGAGGACTAACGTGGTGTCACTCAGTGATTTCATCAAGTTACATCCACCCACGTTCCACCACTCCGTCGAGCCTCTCGACGCTGATGACTGGCTTCGCAGTATTTCTCACAAACTGCGTTCTGCGCTAGTAGCTGAGGCTGACAAGGTCACCTTTGCTGCATATCATCTTGAAGGCCCCGCCAGTCTATGGTGGGAGAATTATGGAGCTATGCGCCCAGCGGGCCATGTCACTACTTGGGCGGAATTCAGCGAGGCTTTCCGTGAACATCACATTCCGGAGGGTCTCATGGACCGTAAACGTGAGGAATTTTGCAGTTTCACTCAGGGCCGACTCTCTGTGGATGCCTACAGCAGGGAGTTTGGTAACCTCGCACGATATGCTACTGAGGAAGTTTCTACCGATGCCAAGAAGCAAGCAAGGTTCCGTAAGGGGCTTAGTCCTGAGCTTCGCCGCGACCTCCGTCTGCATGAGTGCACATCCTTTCAGAAACTTGTTAACAAGGCCATCAGTGCTGAGACTGGTCAGACTGATTATGACGCAACACGCAAGCATGGCCGTGACGTGGGTTCCTCATCCGGTGCTGGTCCTCAGAAGCGCCGCGTGTGGGTGCCCAACACTGCCCTGCCACCCAGGTTCACACCGAGGCCATCCTTCCAGGCGCCTCGCCCCGTTCAACAG
Source organism: Triticum aestivum (assembly GCF_018294505.1). Taxonomy (NCBI): domain Eukaryota; kingdom Viridiplantae; phylum Streptophyta; class Magnoliopsida; order Poales; family Poaceae; genus Triticum; species Triticum aestivum. The sequence goes on along the minus strand of NC_057801.1, from coordinate 370,296,788 downwards.
TCTGCACCAGCCAAGCCCTATGGTGGTCCAACCAACAACACTCCTCCACGTACCAGTTCTGTGACTTGCTTTAAGTGTGGGGAATCTGGCCACTATATGCGCGAGTGTCCCCAGACCAATCCCAACCAATCTGCTAAAACTGTTGGCCGTGGCAAGCCGACAGGAAAAGTGTTCCACGCCAAGCCGGCCACCGCTACACGTGGCCATGTCAACTGTATCTCTGCCGAGGAAGCTCAAGAGGATCCCAACGTTGTTCTTGGTACGCTTCTTGTTAATTGCCACCCGGCATCTGTTCTTTTCGATACAGGAGCCTCTCATTCTTTTATATCCGAAAATTATGCTCGTTTGCATAACATCGCATTCTGTGACATGCCAACCTCTATGGTAATTCAAACTCCGGGATCCAAATGGCAAACTTCTAGAGTAATGTCACACCCTAGCTAGTCATGCATTAGAGTGTTGCATCATGTTTACTCTTTCATCAGAAACCTGAAATGGGGATGACAGAACCCCCAAGTCCCCTCTGAAACCAACTAGGGTTTACTAAAAACTTTTTCAATGAACCTGAAATGCTCTTCTAAAATGCCCATCATTTTTGTCTTGGTTCAGAACCTCTACCAAAAGTGGTGCACATTTTCCTAGGCCATCCTAGGGTTTTTGAATTAAATCATAAGTATTTGAATTTGGGCATTTAAAATTATATAAAATATTTAAATGCTCAAATAACTCCAAACTAAAATGTTTCATGTTGGAAATAATCCAACTATGGACCAGGAGTAGTTTGGTGATTTTAGGAATAGCCTAAGTATTTTATTTAATTCAACAAAGTGGCAGAAGTATTAATAAAAACAGAAAACAGAAAAAAATGGGAAAAGGTTTACCTGTCGCCCAGCACCGGGCCACCTGCCGGCCCATCCCAGCACCGCGCCAGTGAGCTGCTTGCCGGCCAGGCAGGCAGGCAGGTGCTCGACGGCGAGCACCGCATGGGTGCCACACACCTGCTCGCCGCCTCGCCGCCTCCCTCGCTCGGCTAACGCCGTGAATCGGCTTCCCTCTCTCCCCCGAACCTCCCAGACACCCCCTCTCCCCTCCAGCTCCTCCCCTTCGCTCTCCCACGCCATGGCCGACGCCATCGCCGCCACCCCCTCGCCGTAGCCACGCCCTCCGTCATCCCCACGCCGTGCCGCCATGTCCAGGAGCTCCGCCGCCGTCCACTTCATCGAGCTAGCCGAGCCCCGTGTGCTCGTGCGGCCCGAGACCACCGCACCGACCTCGCCCGAGCTCACCGTCGCCGGAGATCCCCTTCAACGCCGTCGCCGCCTCAGCTCGTCCCCGACCCCGCCGGTGGCCTCTACGGGAGCGCTGTGAGCCCAGCTATCTCTCCGACCCTCTCTCTCTCATTCCCGAGCCGTGTAACCACCGCACGAAGATCACCCGCACGCACCGCCGCGGATCTCGTCGCCGACGTGCTCCCGGCCATCCTTCGGCCAACCCGCGGTGTCCAACGCACTCACCACGCTGCGTTGGACCCAACCGTGCACTCCCCGCACCTCACCGATCCCCCTAGCGACAAGTTCGACTTTGGCCGAACTCCGGTGGCCGCCAAAGTCGTCGCCGGCGCCAACTCCGGCCACCCCGACCCCAACGGACTCCACCAAGAGCTGCGGCTCGACCTCAGCTCCGCTCCGGTGCCCTCCGCGGCTCGTTTGGTTGCCGGAATGGCAAAAATCACTTCCGCCGCCGCGTCGGGCTCGCCGGCGGCTAAACGCCAGTGCTGCCGACCCGGGTTTAACCACGGTGGGCCCTGGTTGACTCCCCTGAGTCAATGACAGGTGGGGCCCAGCCCTGTTAATTAAACAGGTTTAGTTTTAATTAAACTTTAATTAATTAATCACCCTGACACGCGGGACCCACTGTCAGGTTTGACCCAGACCTGTTCCATTGACCTGCTGACGTCACACTGACGTCAGGCTGACGCAATAATTGATTTTCTGGAATTATTCTAATATAGGAAATTCCAGAATATAGTTTAAACTTTAAAAATTCATAACTTTTATTCTGTAACTCCAAATCAGACAAATTATATATGAAAAATGATCAGAAAAATCCAATCTATCCATCTGTACTATTTTCATGCATGATTAAACAAGTTAACCTGATGTTTAATGCAGAACAAGGAAACGCACTTTAAAAGGCCATGTCTGAGTTTGAAATTTGAATCTTTGATTCAAATTGGTTCAAACCCTTCTGGTTTTAGTTGCATTAGCCCAACACACTCATATTGCCATGTTTCATGCATGCATCATATTGTTGCACATTGTTTGGTGATGGTTGTGTATCGGTGTTCTTTGCGGCAGGATCTGCCTCCGAAGAGTACCGTGATTACCCTAACGAAGAACCGTATCAGTGCATCGAACCATCAGGCAAGCAACCAACCATTTGATCATATCGATACAATCCCATGTTCTCGCTCCTGCTCTCTCTTACTGCATTAAGACAACGCGTTTCAAACTGCTGTGTGCTACGGTAGTTGAACCCATTTCCTCTGCATGACCTGTCATTGCCACAGTAACTAGATGAAACCCACTAGCATGTGTAGGAGTTGATTGAGCCATATGTATGTGTTGTTCCTACCTTGCTATGCCTGCTATGCTTAGAGTCGTGTCAGGTCTGGTTCATCTAGGTGATGGCTAGAGTGAAATGATTATGTCAGTAATGAGAGTGGTGTGGTGAACACGATTTGGTAAAGGTATCGATGAGAGGCCATGTAGGAGTACATGGTGGGTTGTTTCATTGAAGCCGACCTTAAGCACTGAGATCTATATGTGTGATTTAAGATACAGCTACTACCACGCATTGGGCCCTGAAATATGACCCCGCTCGACTTCTTATTCACCCTAGCTCTCTGTCCAGGAGTTGCACGTAGTTTCTGGTGTTTGTAGCCTACTGGAGGCTGTGGACAACGCTGACCGTAGGGGTGGGCTGTGATGCGGTAGGTACGTGGCACGGTGTACCGAATACCCGTTAGGTATTTCGGGAACCCTGTTCACATCGTTCGGGGCCGTATGGGAAACCTCGGCCGGACTCCCTACGGATGGAACCTGGATAGGCGATAAACCTGGACTAGAGGCTTAAGTGTTTAGGTAGGTCGTGGTCTACACCCACGTCGGCTTTCGCTTGAAGTCTGCCGAGCACATGTCGTGTGCAGACGCTAAGTGGTGGAAACATGTATGAAGAAGTACACCCCTGCAGGGTTATCATGATTTTTCGAATAGCCGCGTCCGCGGTAAAGGACTACTTGGTTGCCTATACAGTTCATAGACAAGTAAATGGAAACTACTAAAAGCCTCAAGATAAGTGTGAGTGCCGAGGATGGCCCTTCCGTAGGAAGACGGAGGTGGATCCTCGGTAGTGTATTGAAGTGGTGATTAGTGGACTCGTGTGCGAACAACCATTTCAAGTTGGAGTCTCGTAGGTTAGCCTAGCCAAGAGTCAAAGCTGGCTTGCTGCAATAACTCCACCAACCCTTCTTGATAATATGCATGTATGTAGGATCTGATGTAAGTCTTGCTGAGTACCTTCGTACTCATGTTGCTATAATTTACATTTTTACAGAAGACGCCGCAACCCCTTCTGATGGGTTCTACGTAGACGTTGATGTCAATGAGTAGGCTAAAGGCCCAGGTGGTGATCCTGAGCTTGTGAAGGACCACGTAGCATAGCTAGGCTTTCCAAGCCTCTTTTACCTTTCTAGTTGTCTGTACTCAGACAAGTTACTTCCGCTGCTGGTTTGTATGACTGTATGACTTGAATGCTGCGTTGTGAGACTCGTACCTTTGTGTATGTTATGTATGGATCTCTGAGCCTTAAATAAAGTACTTGTGTCGTAGAGTCATGTTGTGATGCCTTGTTGTATTTGCACATATCGAGCATATTGTGTGTATGATTGAAATGGTTGGTATGTGTGGGATCTGACTATCTAGTTGTTTATCTTTAGTAGCCTCTCTTACCGGGAAATGTCTCCTAGTGTTACCGCTGAGCCATGGTAGCTTGCTACTGCTCTGGAACACTTAGTCTGGCCGGCATGTGTCCTTCTTCGTTCCGGTGTCTGTCCCTTCGGGGAAATGTCACGCATTGAGTACCGGAGTCCTGTTAGCCCGCTACAGCCCGGTTTACCGGAGTCCTGCTAGCCCAGTGCTACAGCCCGGACCCACTTGCTGATGACCGACACATTCGAAGCTGGGTCATGGATGCCTGTCCCTGTAAGTCTGTGCCACTTTGGGTTTACGACTAGTCATGTCAGCCCAGGCTCCTTATCATATGGATGCTAGCGACACTATCATATACGTGAGCCAAAAGGCGCAAATGGTCCCGGGCAAAGGTAAGGCGACACCCGTGGGGATACCGTGCGTGAGGCCGCAAAGTGATATGAGGTGTTACCGGCTAGATCGATGTGACATCGAGTCGGGGTCCTGACAAGTAAGCCATGGAAATGAAATCCAAGTGGACAGACTTGTTTTCCTCGCATCTTTGATAGCCCTTAAATCTTCAGATATTAATATCATTCTGGGTATGGACTGGATGTCAGTTCATCATGCCCAAATTGATTGCTTCTCTAGGACTGTTCAACTTACCCATCCTTCGGGGAAGATAGTCAATGTCTTGACCCGAATAGCCAAGCGACAGTTATATTCTCTTAACGCCAGCCCTTTGCCAGACCTTGAGGACGTCCCGGTAGTCCGTGACTTTCCGGATGTTTTCCCAGAGGAATTGCCAGGTGTTCCACCTGACAGGGATGTTGAGTTCATAATAGACCTCATTCCAGGAACCGTTCCGATTGCTAGAAGACCCTATAAGATGGCACCACTAGAACTAGCCGAGCTTAAGAAACAACTCGATGAGTCCTTGAAAAAGGGTTTCATCCGACCTAGTTCATCTCCATGGGCTTGCCCCGTCCTCTTCGTCAAGAAGAAGGATGGTACGGACCGGATGGTTGTAGATTACCGACCTGTCAATTTGGTCACAATCAAGAACAAATATCCGCTCCTTAGGATCAACGACCTTTATGATCAGCTCGCTGGATCCTCAGTCTTCTCCAAAATGGATTTGAGGTTGGGCTACCATCAAATCAAAATCAGAAACGGGGACATTCCTAAAACGGCCTTTGTTACTCGTTATGGCCAATACGAGTACACCGTCATGTCCTTCGGTTTAACCAACGCTCCAGCCACCTTTTCTCGGTTAATGAACTCAATCTTCATGGAGTATTTGGATAAATTCGTCGTGGTTTACCTAGATGATATACTCATCTACTCCAAGAACGAGGAAGAACATGCCGAACATCTAAGGCTAGTGTTGAAGAAACTTCGAGAGCACCGACTTTACGCCAAGTTTTCCAAATGTGAATTTTGGTTGTCAGAAGTGACCTATCTCGGTCATGTAATATCTGGTAAAGGTATTGCTGTTAACCCTGAGCGAGTTCAAGACGTTCTTAATTGGACTCCACCTGAATCGGTCAAGCAAGTTTGGAGTTTTCTGGGCTTAGCGAGCTATTGCCGTCGCTTTGTCGAAAATTTCTCCAAAGTTGCTAAACCTCTAACCGAACTCCTCAAGAAAGATAAAAAGTTCGAGTGGACTACACAATGTGAGCACAGCTATCAGGAACTGAAAAGACGCCTGACTTCTGCTCCCGTTCTGGTACCGCCAGACTTCTCTAAGGACTTTGTTATCTACTGCGACGCCTCGCGACAAGGACTAGGTTGCATCCTCATGCAAGATCGACACGTAATTGCTTACGCTTCATGGCAATTGCACCCACATGAGGAGAATTATCCTACTCATGATCTAGAGCTCGCAGCCGTAGTCTATGCACTTAAGACCTGGCGACATTACCTCCTCGGTAACCGTTGCGAAATATTCACTGATCACAAAAGTCTGAAGTACATTTTCACCCAACCGGATTTGAATCTCAGGCAAAGACGTTGGGTTGAGTTGATCACAGATTTCGACTTAGGAATAACTTACACCCCAGGGAAAGCCAACGTCATGGCTGATGCGCTAAGTCGTAGATCTTATTGTAACAACCTGATGTTACAACAAAGTCAACCGCTTCTCCATGAGGAATTTCGGAAGCTTAACCTTCACATTGTTCCTCAAGGATTTCTTTCCACCTTGGTGGCGAAACCTACTCTTACGGATCAAATCATCGCTGCCCAAAAGCGAGATAAGGGAATATCTAAAATCAAGGAGAACATCGCTAGCGGAGGTGCTAGTTGTTTCTCCACAAATGATCAGGGTGCTGTGTACTTTGAGAACCGTTTAGTGGTTCCCAAGAACCAGCATCTATGACAGTTGATCCTTAAGGAGGCTCATGAATCTCCTCTCACCATTCATCCCGGTAGTACTAAGATGTATCAGGACCTACGCCAGAGGTTCTGGTGGACTAGGATGAAGAGAGAAATTGCTCAGTATATTGCTAATTGCGACGTCTGTCGTCGTGTAAAAGCAGAGCATCAACGGCCTGCTGGCACCCTTCAACCCCTAGCTATTCCTGAATGGAAATGGGATAAAATTGGTATGGATTTCATTACCGGTTTTCCCAGGACCAAGAGAGGGAATAATGCTATCTTTGTCGTTGTCGATCGTCTTTCCAAAGTGGCCCATTTCTTACCTGTTCGTGAGAGTATAACCGCTAGTCAGCTGGCAGACTTATACATCTCCCGAATAGTGTCTCTCCATGGTGTTCCTTTGGAAATTAACTCGGATCGAGGAAGTCTTTTCACCTCTCGATTTTGGGAAAGTTTCCAAAACGCTATGGGAACCCGCCTTTCCTTTAGCACCGCTTTTCACCCTCAATCGAGTGGTCAAGTAGAACGCGTCAACCAGATCCTAGAAGACATGCTTCGAGCCTCTGTTATCTCATTCGGAATGGAGTGGGAGAAATGCCTTCCATTTGCCGAATTTGCTTACAACAACAGCTATCAATCTAGCTTGGGTAAAGCCCCTTTTGAAGTTCTCTATGGACGACGGTGTCGAACACCCCTTAACTGGTCAGAGACCGGGGAAAGACAATTCTTTGGCCCGGATATGATTCATGAAGCAGAAGAGCAAGTTCGCATCGTTCGTGAAAAGTTGAAAACAGCCCAATCTCGTCAAAAGAGTCAATATGACCGAAAACATAAGGCTATGACTTTCGAGGTTGACGAGAAGGCTTACCTTCGGGTTAACCCTCTAAAGGGAACCCATCGTTTCGGTATCAAAGGCAAATTGGCTCCTCGTTACATTGGACCTTTTCGCATTCTCGCTAAACGAGGAGAAGTTGCCTACCAGTTGGAACTACCTCCGCACCTCTCCAGAGTCCACGATGTCTTCCACGTTTCTCAACTCAGGCGTTGCTTCTCGGATCCTATCCGTGGAGTGGACTACGAAACGCTTGATCTCCAAGATAATCTTACATATCGAGAGTACCCCATTCGTATCCTCGATCAGGCCGAGCGTACCACTCGACGTCATAATATCAAGTTTCTCAAAGTTCAATGGTCGCACCATTCTGAGGATGAAGCAACTTGGGAAAGGGAGGATCGTCTTCGACTCGAGTATCCCGCCTTCTTCCCGGAGGAACCCAAATCTCGGGACGAGATTCTTTTGAGTGGGGGTGAGTTGTCACACCCTAGCTAGTCATGCATTAGAGTGTTGCATCATGTTTATTTTTTCACCAGAAACCTGAAATGGGGATGACAGAACCCCCAGTCCCCTCTGAAACCAACTAGGGTTTACTAAAAACTTTTTCAATGAACCTGAAATGCCCTTCTAAAATGCCCATCATTTTTGTCTTGGTTCAGAACCTCTGCCAAAAGTGGTGCACATTTTCCTAGGCCATCTTAGGGTTTTTGAATTAAATCATAAATATTTGAATTTGGGCATTTAAAGTTATATAAAATATTTAAATGCTCAAATATCTCCAAACTAAAATGTTTCATGTTGGAAATAATCCAACTATGGACCAGGAGTAGTTTGGTGATTTTAGGAGTTGCCTAAGTATTTTATTTAATTCAACAAAGTTGCAGAAGTATTAAAAAAAGAGAAAACAGAAAGAAATGGAAAAACTTACCTGGCGCCCAGCACCCGGCCCACCTGCCGGCCCAGCCCAGCGCCGCTCCAGCGAGCTGCTTGCCGGCCAGGCAGGCAGGCAGGTGCCCGACGGCGACCGCAGCGCGCGCCACGCACCTGCTCGCCGCCTCGCCGCTCCCCTCGTCCGGTGACGTCGTGGACCGGCCTCCCTCGCTCCCCCGAACCCCCCAGACACCCCCACTCCTCTCCAGCTCCTCCCCCTCGCGCTCCCCCGCCATGGCCGACGCCACCATCGCCGTGCCTTCGTCGTAGCCGTGCTCCCCGCCACCCGTGCGTCCTCTCATCGTGTCCAGGAGCTCCGCCGCTGTCCACTTCATCGAGCAGCCGAGCCCCGAGCGCTCGCAACGCCCGAGTCCACCGCACCGACCTCGCCCGAGTCCGCCGTCGCCGGAGATCCCCTTCAACGCCGTCGTCGCTCCGGTTCATCTCCGGCCACACCAAGGGCTTCGTCGCACTCACTGTGAGCTTAGCCATCTTCCCCTCCCTTCCGTTCTTGCTCCCGAGTCGTGTAGCGACCTCCCGGAGCTCAACCGCACCCACCGCCGTGGAGCTCGTCGCCGACGTGCTCCCGGTCACCCTCCGGCCACAAACTGGTGTCCATCATGCTCACCATGTCACTTAGCACCTAGCTAGCCACTCCCCGAGCCTCACCGACCCCTCTAGCGTCAAGTTCGTCTTCGGCCGAACCCCGGTGGCCGCCAAAGTCATCGCCGGCGCCAACTCCGGCCACCCCGACCCCAACGGACTCCACCAAGAGCTGCGGCTCGTCCTCAGCTCCACTCCGGTGGTCTCCGCGACCCATTTGGTGGCCGAAACGGCCAAAACCACTTCCGCCGCCGCGTCGGGCTCGCCGGCGGCTAAACGCCGGTGCAGCCGACCCGGGTTTGACCACGGGTGGGCCCTGGTTGACTCCCCTGAGTCAATGACAGGTGGGGCCCAGCCCTGTTAATTAAACAGGTTTAGTTTTAATTAAACTTTAATTAATCTAATCACACTGACACGCGGGACCCACTGTCAGGTTTGACCCGGACGTGTTCCATTGACCTGCTGACGTCACACTGACGTCAGGCTGACGCAATAATTGATTTTCTGGAATTAATCTAATATAGGAAATTCCAGAATATAGTTTAAACTTCAAAAATTCATAACTTTTATTCTGTAACTCCAAATCAGACAAATTATATATGAAAAATGATCAGAAAAATCCAATCTATCCATCTGTACTATTTTCATGCATGATTAAACAAGTTAACCTGATGTTTAATGCAGAACAAGGAAAAGCACTTTAAAAGGCCATGTTTGAGTTTGAAATTTGAATCTTTGATTCAAATTGGTTCAAACCCTTCTGGTCTTAGTTGCATTAGCCCAACACACTCATATTGCTATGTTTCATGCATGCATCATATTGTTGCACATTGTTTGGTGATGGTTGTGTATCGGTGTTCTTTGCGGCAGGTTCTGCCCCCGAGGAGTACCGTGATTACCCTAACGAAGAACCGTATCAGTGCATCGAACCATCAGGCAAGCAACCAACCATTTGATCATATCGATACAATCCCATGTTCTCGCTCCTGCTCTCTTTTACTGCATTAAGACAGCGCGTTTCAAACTGCTGTGTGCTACGGTAGTTGAACCCATTTCCTCTGCATGACCTGTCATTGCCACAGTAACTAGATGAAACCCACTAGCATGTGTAGGAGTTGATTGAGCCATATGTATGTGTTGTTCCTACCTTGCTATGCCTGCTATGCTTAGAGTCGTGTCAGGTCTGGTTCATCTGGGTGATGGCTAGAGTGAAATGATTATGTCGGTAATGAGAGTGGTGTGGTGAACACGTTTTGGTAAAGGTATCGATGAGAGGCCATGTAGGAGTACATGGTGGGTTGTTTCATTGAAGCCGACCTTAAGCACTGAGATCTGTATGTGTGATTTAAGATACAGCTACTACCATGCATTGGGCCCTGAAATATGACCCCGCTCGACTTCTTATTCACCCTAGCTCTCTGTCCAGGAGTTGCAAGTAGTTTCTGGTGTTTGTAGCCTACTGGAGGCCGTGGACAGCGCTGACCGTAGGGGTGGGCTGTGATGCGGTAGGTACGTGGCACGGTGTACCGAATACCCGTTAGGTATCTCGGGAACCCTGTTCACATCGTTCGGGGCCGTATGGGAAACCTCGGCCGGACTCCCTGCGGATGGAACCTGGATAGGCGATAAACCTGGACTAGAGACTTAGGTGTTTAGGTAGGTCGTGGTCTACACCCACGTCGGCTTTCGCTTGAAGTCTGCCGAGCACATGTCGTGTGCAGACGCTAAGTGGTGGAAACATGTATGAAGAAGTACACCCCTGCAGGGTTATCATGATCTATTCGAATAGCCGCGTCCGCGGTAAAGGACTACTTGGTTGCCTATACAGTTCATAGACAAGTAAATGGAAACTACTAAAAGCCTCAAGATAAGTGTGAGTGCCGAGGATGGCTCTTCCGTAGGAAGACGGAGGTGGATCCTCGGTAGTGTATTGAAGTGGTGAGTAGTGGACTCGTGTGCGCAAAACCATTTCAAGTTGGAGTCTCGTAGATTAGCCTAGCCAAGAGTCAAAGCTGGCTTGCTGCAATAACTCCACCAACCCTTCTTGATAATATGCATGTATGTAGGATCTGATGTAAGTCTTGCTGAGTACCTTTGTACTCATGTTGCTATAATTTACATTTTTACAGAAGACGCTGCAACCCCTTCTGATGGGTTCTACGTAGACGTTGACATCAATGAGTAGGCTAAGGCCCAGGTGGTGATCCTGAGCTTGTGAAGGACCACGTAGTATAGCTAGGCTTTCCAAGCCTCTTTTATTTTACTAGTTGTCTGTACTCAGACAAGTTACTTCCGCTGCTGGTTTGTATGACTGTATGACTTGAATGCTTGGGTCGTGTGACCCGTACCTTTGTGTATGTTATGTATGGCTCTCTGAGCCTTAAATAAAGTACTTGTGTCATAGAGTCATGTTGTGATGCCTTGTTGTGTTTGCACATATCGAGCATATTGTGTGTATGATTGAAATGCTTGGTATGTGTGGGATCTGACTACCTAGTTGTTTATCCTTAGTAGCCTCTCTTACCGGGAAATGTCTCCTAGTGTTACACTGAGCCATGGTAGCTTGCTACTGCTCTGGAACACTTAGGCTGGCCGGCATGTGTCCTTCTTCGTTCCTGTGTCTGTCCCTTCGGGGAAATGTCACGCATTGAGTACCGGAGTCCTGTTAGCCCGCTACAGCCCGGTTTACCGGAGTCCTGCTAGCCCAGTGCTACAGCCCGGACCCACTTGCTGATGACCGACACGTTCGTTGCTGGGTCATGGATGCCTGTCCCTGTAAGCACTGTGCCACTTTGGGTTTACGACTAGTCATGTCAGCCCGGGCTCTTTATCATATGGATGCTAGCAACACTATCATATACGTGAGCCAAAAGACGCAAACAGCCCCGGGCAATGGTAAGGCGACACCCGTGGGGATGCCGTGCGTGAGGCCGCAAAGTGATATGGGGTGTTACAAGCTAGATCGATGCGACATCGAGTCGGGGTCGTGACAGGAGTGCCTCGTGAGGATCCAACTGCTAGACTGTGGCAAGGTGGGCGCACAGAGCGGCCGCACCTTTGAGCCCCCAAGGGGAGCGACTGGCGCCAGCGCGTACACGTACCCAGCCCCCGCTCGCGAGGTGCTAGAGGGCAGGGTAGCGGTCACGAGCTCCAAGAAAAGAACGCAAGAACCAAAGGCAAGAGAGCGACACGAACGAGAAAACAAAGCTCCCCCCGTTTTATAAATGCACAGAAAACAAACTGCTTCAAAAGTCGGCAAGCGAGCACAAAAAGGGAGCCAAGAAGGAGGCGGCCGCGTCCAGCGCCTAACTGGTCTTCAGTCTTCAGTCTTCGGTCTTCTCACCAGTGCGGAGCTAAGTGCTTCCACTGGCTGGGCATAGTCATTGGGGACAGTGTCGAAGGCCAGCGCGGAGCATGGTGCTTCCACTAGGACGTGGGTGGGAGCCCCCGTAAAGCCCCAGGGCGGCACTCAGGAGACTCCGGGGCATGTACAGCCCCACTCATTATTACGTGAGAGTGTCACGAGCAGAGACCTTCATAGGCCGGAACCTTGCTTCATGTCGCTCGACGAGGACCCCGCCGTGCGCCACCCCTGACCACCGTTGGGGAGACCAGAAACCAGGACAAGACCAAGGGGCCAAGGGGACACTGACGGTGTCCTCGGCGACCGTAGGCCCCCTGCCGAGGGGAAGGACTCATCGGTGCCTTGCCCGGCAGGGAACCTACCTCCAGGCTAGATCCTGCTCCGCACAGTGCGAGGAGGGCCCCGCCGCTGGGCTTCCCTCACGCTGCTCCCAACGTCCTTCGCGCTCCTGAGGAGGGTCCACCGTCCTGAGGGTCCTGGTGGTCGCCGCATCTTGGTTTACCTACGATCCATGGTCAGTGTAAGCGTGCCCCTGTGGCGCTAACTGTACCCACAGGTTGCCGCTGTTGGGGACGTCGGCAGGGCTTGGTGGTGGTTCGAAGGATAGCTCGGCCTCGTGTACACTACAAAAAAATACACTTCCGTGATGATACGTGTTTGTCATAGTAGGTCGCGTTTTCTGTCATGCATGTACATCCATGATGATTTTATGACAGAATCAAGATAGTCATACCTGTGCTGTCGTAGAAGTGTTCCATGACATTACCAAAATTATCATCACGGAAGTGTCCACTTCCATGACAATAAATTGCGCATCACAGAAGTGCTTTCGTCAAGGGTGACCGACACATGGCATCCACCGTAACGGAACGCTGTTAAGCTATCAGGTCGGAGTTTGGATCCAATAACCCGTTAACAGCCATGACCAATGCCGATTTTCCACGTGTAAAATTCTCATTGGCTGATGGATCCACGCGTCAGCTCCACATTGGCACAGGTGTCACTCATCCGACGGTCAAGATGGGCCTATGATATGTTGACAAGTGGACCGGCCCAAAAGTGGCCCAAAAAGTTTAAATGGGCCGGTCCAAACGAAGGCCCATAAGATTTAGCGGACCATAATGGGCTGGCCCATCTAAAGGCCCACAAAATTTAGCGGACCATAATGGGCCGGCCCAGCTAAAGGCCCACATGATTTTGTAGACCATAATGGGCCGGCCCAGCTAAAGGCCCACAAGATTTTGCGGACCACAATGGGCCGGCCCAGCTAAAGGCCCACAAGATTCTGCAGACCATAATGGGCCGGCCCAGCTAAAGGCCCAACATTCTCTGTCAAATCGGCCCGTCAACGGCCTGTCCTAAACTTGTCATCAATGCGGCCCATAGTCACTTCAGGCCCATTAACAGTCTGCTAAGTAATTGGGCTGAATTACGGCCCGGTGTATTTCCGGCATGTTAAAGGTCCGGCTTGATTTGGGTCCATTTACAGGCCGTCAAAACTTTCATCCCGTAAACAACCGTGAAGGATTTGGGTCATATTCGGCCATGTGTGGCATTCGGCCTATTAGAGGCCCACTATAGATTTGGGCCACTTTCTGCCTGTTGTCATTTTCGGCCTGTTAACGCCGGACGTAAACCATGGGCCATATGTGGCCCAACGTCATATCGGGCCCATTAACGGCCCATATAAAAATGACGATAATCTAGCCAGACCGAAGTTCCGGCCTGTTAAAGGCCTGTGTATTAGGTCGGCGCATTTACGGCCCGTCCGAATTTCGGCCTATCAAATATCCGCATCATAAATGGGCCACCATTTTGGCCTGCTAAGTCCAGTGGGTTATTTGGCACAATCAGGCCCAATCTCACTTCTGGTCTATTAAAGGCCCATGTTTTTTATGGGCTCGAGATATTTACACCTGTAAACGGCCTATTCTTACTAAGGGACCAAATTATGTTTAGGCCTACCAGAAAAATATGAAAGCTTATGCTGATTTAGGCCCAGATATTTTTAGTGGGCTACATGCCAATTTTGGCCCGTAATCGTTTTCAGCCCAATTGGAATGGGCCCGACGAATGTTCGCATGTTGGGCTCCTACAAAGCTTTCAGCCGAATACATTATTAGGATAAACCTACACTATACAAAAAATAGCGTCGTAATTACTGCAGCCTGTGGTAGCATCATGAATGTTGTATCACAACAAAATAAATTCCAACCATACAACAAAAGGCATGTTGGCATAAAGTTTACAGTCCGTCCAGATAAAAGCACCATCAGATGTATAGAAGCACAGATCATTTGACCTGAGTGCTAATGTTTGAGGCTGTAGAATCTGATGGAGCAGCATGATCTCCACCTTTTTTCCGCCATTGCTCTTGAACAACGAAGCAAATGTCTGATAGTCTGGTTTCAAAACCATTCATATCTTAATGACATTTCTCAACCACTATTCTTGTTTCCGAAACAACGTCCATTAGGGATTGGACTTGTGTCTGGAGCATAGATATATCGCTCTGTCTAGCAGGAAGATTTTGTTCAGTAGGCGATTTGGACGAGGTTACCTAGACAACCAACCCAGAATTACGCAGGAAGGTGCTTTTTGCACTGTTAGTGGAGAGATACTGACGCACTACAGCAAGAGGTGACATTGTGCCTGTAGTAGCCTCGTCACCTTCAGGTGGTTGTGGCTGTTCAATCATTTGTTCCATAGCTTCCTGAAAGTTTGAACTTGTAGATTAGTGTACCGGATAAGTTACTAATGAGACAAAGACAAACAATGTAGGTTAAACATTTATACATAACTTATTTTGGTGAACTACTGTAATACATTAGCATGTATTGTAGTGCCAACTACATAATAAAATCACTTTCGGAACATATGTCCATGTAGCATGCCTACTGTATTGTCTATTTCCTCACATTCGTTGACATCTAAGGATAAAGAGACATGGTTTAAAGTAGGATGAACATAGTATGACATCATTCATATCATGGGCAAACAGATATAAAACAAACAGGCTATTTTATCATTGTGTGCGCACGTGAACATAACAACTAGATTACAGATCAAGACCAAAAGAATATCCTTCATCTCTTTTAAACCATGTAAGGTGAAATGATACGTTAAGACAACTGTGTATAAAAGTGAACAGAGTAACTGACATTGGCTGCAAACCAAGTAGTTAAATGAACACATCACAGTACCAATCAGTTCAAGGCAGGAGGAGTAAGGACTTACAACAGCGGCTTGAACTGGTGTGCTCATGCCCTTCATCTTGCTGGTGTGGCAATCCTTGAAGATTTGCACTGCATTCGGTTCAGGTTCTTTTTGGTCCGCACGGGCTTTCCTCTGTATTTGGAACAAGTCAATATAGATACGATAATATGGCACAAAAAAAGAAGGAAGTAGCAGCTATTTACAAGAGCCTCGCAGTGTGCAATATAGCTACGAGATCCTGTTGTCTGTTGGAATTTCACTTTAGAATGGTTGGTTTTGTTCTTCAAACAGTTAGCCTAGAAGAAGATACACTTGTAAGGCACATACATAAATACAAGTTCAATATGTGGTCTGATCAAATACATATAGCCTACCTGATACTTTGGATCAGACCAGTGTTTAACGAGGGCTGTCCAGTCTTCATCTGTAATATATTCCACTGGAGATGTTTGGGCGATTTCATTGTTAGCCTTGCCTTCAAAGTGAGATTTTCTAAGGTGGTACCGATACTGTCGCAGAGCAGACTGAAAAACATGAGTGCATGCTTGTTTAGTTGCATCATCTTTCGGATCCAACTTGAACCTCATCTGTTGAAAAAAGAATGTGAGTCTTATTAGGAGGAAGCTAGAAAGTATGGGACAGAGCAAGACAATATTACTAATTGCGATGAATAACATTACTTACGGATAAATGGTCAAGGAAGGTGTTAAACTGGGTATTGTCTTTCTCATTCCTGTACTGGATCCACGTTGGGAGGATACGTGCATGACACCTAACGGCAACGGCTGCCTCTGATACTAACTTGGCTGACTCTGTAGCATCACGTGGCCTTTTTAAACCTGCCTCAAAATGGATCTCCATTCTTCCTCCTTTAGATTTTGTTAATCTGTCAAGCATTATCCTGATGTCTGTTTCCGCTTGCGCCGTGGTGCTAGTTCAACAACGAATATGGAAAGTGTTAGTGTACATCAAACTGTGAGAGTACATATAAAGGAGCATGCAACTGCAACTTGACTCGGTCAGGTACCGTCTTGGTGTTGATGCTCATGAGGTTCATCTGATCTTGCCAAGTCCTGTTGTGTCAGCAGTGCTTCGGAAGTAGTGTTAGGTGTGAAGGCAGCTTGGGAACTGGCCAGTTCCGGAGCAAACGAACGAGTAACTGGTTGAGATGCTGGTACAGTTGAAGCGGATGCTGCAGCTGGTGGAGCAGGTGATACTGTGTTTGTAGATTTAGCCGGTGGACTTGGACCTTCTACTGCACTATAAGTACCAGCAGAATCTCGACGGCAGAACCTTTTCCGTTTCACCCGACGAGTAACAGCACTCCCTACTATATTATTTTCCTTGCTCTTTTTTGACTTTGCCATGTCAAGCTGTACCCACAACACAAAAGAATAAAATCACTCTTCAGAACTCATTGATGCATGATACAGACAAGCAATACTTTGATGTAAGACAACCGTATGAGGATGGAATATGTAAGAAAAACAGGACGGCATGACATATTCACAGCTACGATGTGCAAACTAAGCAGAAGGATTTTCAAGAAAATAGAAGTAATGCAAGCTAGACACCATATGAAAGATGCAACCAATATTACTCTGCCAAGTTAAAAGTGTCTTGTCATAAGTGGCAATTCGAAAAATTAGAAGCAGTACAACGTAGAAATCAATGCAAGATGCAACCACTATCAAACTGCCATGTTAAAAGCGTCCAATCATGAGTGACTGATGCGGGATACACAACAGCAGTACTTTGATGTAAGAACATGGTATGATAGATAGATGCAGTGTATTCTAGACACAGAAAGCCATGTCATATGCACATGTATAACGTATAAACTCAGCAGGTGCAATTTAATCAAAATAGAAGAAATACAGGCTAGACAACATATGCAACATGAAACCAATTATCACACTGTCAACTTAGAGCAAGCACCTGCGATGGTGGAGTACGGGAGATGAACTCATCATGTAGACTTGGGACTTCAACTTCATTAGCAGTAGCAGTGGCAAATCTAGAGAGTCTCTGTTTGCGTCGGTGCGGAGGACCACCAACATCCCCTAACTTACTCTTTTCCTTCCTATTTTCTGATATTGCCTTATGAAGTCAAAACCACAAGAAGATGAATAAAATTAGCTCTGCATAACTGGTTGATGCATGATACAGACGAACACTACTTTGATGTAAGGCAAGCGCAGGATAGGAGGATGGAATATATACAAAAAAAGACAGCGTTTCATATTCACACGTACGATAGGAGGATGGAATATGTATGAAAAAACAGTAAGCGGAAGGCATTTCAACAAAATTAGAAGAAATGAAAGCTAGGCACCATATGAACATGCAACCAATATCACTCTATCAGGTAAAAAGTGTCTCGTCGTAAGTGCCATTTCAAGAAATTAGAAGCAGTACAAGCTAGAAGACAATGCAAGATGCAACCTACATCACAGTCCCAAGTTAAATGTGTCTTATGGGTAAGTGATCGTTGCAGGTATAAGTTGTAAGCTACGCAGATGCAATTCAACATAATCAGAAGCAATACAAACTAGACATCATACGGAAAACGCAACCACGTATAACAGTTCCAAGTAAGAGCAAGCACCTGTGATGGTGGAGTAGGGGAGATGTGCTCATCATGTACACGTATGTTCTAGAAACAGGAACACGTGTCATATTCACAGGCATTATGTGTAAAGTAAGCAGATGCAATTCAAGTTAGAAGCAATACAAGCTAGACATCATACGCAACATGCAACCACATATAATAGTGTCAAGTTAGAGCAAGCACCTGTGATGGTGGAGTAGGGGAGATGTGCTCATCATCTACACAGCTACGTTGACTGTCCAGCCTTGTGTTGTCTTGCGAATCTTGTTGGGAGGATGGCGGAGTAGAATCTGTAGAGACCCCCTATTTGAGTTGCTCCGAAGGACCACCATCATCCACTGCCGGACTAATTTCCTTCAGCTGTAATGATTTTGCATTGTGAAGTCAAACCGATAAGAAAAAGGAATAAAATTCGCTCTTCAGAACTCATTCATGCATGATACTGACGAACACTACTCGGATGAAAGGCAAACACATGATGCGAGGATGGAATATGTATGAAAAACAGGATGGTGTGACATATTCACACCTATGATGTGGTAACTAAGCAGAAGGCATTTCAACAAATTAGAAGCACTGCAAGCTAGACACCATATGAAAGATGCAACCAATATCACTCTGCCAAGTTCAAACTGTATGGCGTTTCAACAAATTAGAAGCAGTACATGCTAGAAATCATATGCAAGACACAACCAATATCACAGTGGCGACTTAAAGGTGCCTTATCATAAGTGACTGATGCGGGATATGCAAGAATAGTAGTCTGATGTAGAAACAGGAACACATGTCATATTCACAGGCATTATGTGTAAAGTAAGCAGATGCAATTCAACAAAGTTAGAAGCAATACAAGCTAGACATCATAGCAACATGCAACCACATATAATAGTGCCAAGTTAGAGCAAGCACCTGTGATGGTGGAGTAGGGGAGATGTGCTCATCATCTACACAGCTACGTTGACTGTCTAGCCTTGCGTTGTCTTGCGAATCTTGTTGGGAGGATGGCGGAGTAGAATCTGTAGAGAACCTCCGTTTCAGTTGCTCGGAAGGACCACCATCATCCAATGCCTTGCCAATTTCCTTCAGCTTTATTGATTTTGCATTGTGAGGTCATACCGACAAGAAAAAGGAATATCATTCGCTCTTCAGAACTCATTCATGCATGATACTGACGAACACTACTCTGATGAAAGGCAAAGTCATGATACGAGGATGGAATATGTACGAAAAAATGGACGGCTTGACATATTCACACCTATGATGTGGTAACTAAGCAGAAGGCACTTCAACAAATTAGAAACACTGCAAGACACCATATGGAAGGTGCAATCAATATCACTCTGCCAAGTTAAAACTGTCTCGTCATAGGCGGCGTTCATCAAACTAGAAGCAATACATGCTAGAAATCATATTCAAGACGCAAACTAATATCACACTGCCAACTTAAAGGTGTCCCATCATAAGTGACTGATGCAGGATACACAAGAAGAGTAGTTTCATGTAAGAACATGGTGTGATAGACAGATATAGTATGTACCAAAAACAGGAAAGCGTGTCATATTCACATGTATCATGTGTAAGCTAAGCAGATGCAGTTTACACTAATTAGGAGCAATACGAGCTAGACACCATATGCAACATGCAACCAGATATCACACTGCCAAGTTAGAGCAAGCACCTTGGATGGTGGAGTAGGGGAGCGGAGACTTGGACCTTGTAATGCACTATCAGTAAAGGAGAATTGGTACAGATGCTCTGTTTATGTTGCTGCAGAGGACCACCATCATCACCTTACCTTACTCTTTTCCTTCCTCTTTCTTGATTTTCCTTGTCAAGTCAAACCCACAAGAAAAAGGAATAAAATTTTCTCTTCAGAACTTATTGATGCATGATACTGACGAACACTACTTTCATGTAAGGCAGCCGCATGATAGGAGGATGGAATATGTATGAAAAACAGGACAACGTGACATATTGACATGTATGATGTATAAAGTGTAAACTAAGCACAAGGTGCTTGAACTTGTTAGAATCGATGCAAGCTAGAAACCACATGAAAGATGAAACCAATATCACTCTCCCAAATTAAAAGGGTGCCCTAACAAATGTATTTGACCAAATTAGAAGCAATACATGGCAACAGGCTAGAAATAATATGCAATATGCAACGAATAAAGGTGACTCATCGTAAGTAAATGATGCAGGATACAGAAGGAGGTAGTTTCATGTAAGAACAAGGTTAACACATAGATGTAGTGTGTACCAAAAATAGGAAGGCATGTCATATTCACAGGTATAGTGTGTAAACTAAGAAGATGCAATTTACCCTAATTAGAAGCATTACAAGCTAGACACCGTATGCAACATGCAACCACATATCACACTGCGAAGTTGGAGCAAGCACCTGTGATGGTGGTGTAGGGGAAGTGCTGTCTTCAGGTACAGAGCAACGTTCAATATCTTCATTTAGGCTTGTTGTTTCTTGAGAATCATGTGGAGAGGATGAAATTGCATTCTTTATAAGAGTATTGCGTCTCATATTAACCCACGCGCGTGACTGTCTCATCATAAGCGATAGACGCAGGATACACAAGAACAGTAGTTTGATGTAAGAACATGGTGTGATAGGCAGATGTAGTATGTACCAAAAACAGGAAGGCGTGTCATATTCACATGTATAATGTGTAAGATAAGGAGATGCAATTTAACAAATTAGGAGCATTGATGAGGGATACACAAGAAAAGTAGTTTGATGTAGGAACATGGTTAATAGAAAGACGTAGTATGTACCAAAAACAGGAAGGCATGTCATATTCACAGGTATAATGTGTTAACTAAGCAGATGCAATTTACCCTAATTAGAAGCATTACAAGGTAGACACCATATGCAACATGCAACCACATATCACACTGCCAAGTAAGAGCAAGCACCTGCGATGGTGGTGAGGGGGAATTGCAGTGATCAACTAGAGAGCTACGTTGACTATCTTCATTTAGCCTTGCTGTTTCTTGAGAATCATGTGGGGAGGATGACACTTCACTCTTTAAACGAGTAGGGCGTCTCACAGTAACCCACCCGGGTGACTGTCTCATCATAAGTGATTGACGAGGGATACAAAAGAGCATTAGTTTGATGTACGAACATGGTTAATAGACATATGTAGTATGTATCAAAAACAGGAAGGCATGTCATTATCAAAGGTAATAATGTGTAAAGTAAGCAGATGCAATTTAACCCAAATTGGAAGCAATACAAGCTAGACACCATATGCAACATGCAACCACATTTGACAGCGCGAAGTTAAAGCAAGCACCTGGGATGGTTGTGTGTGGGCAATTGAGATCATCAACTGCAGAGCTACGTTTACTGTCTCCAACTGCTGACACTGCACCCATTAGAGCGCTGAAACGCTTAGTGCTTATCTTCGAATTACACTGGAGCGACTTCTGTCTTTTCTTTTCTGCATTCATCAACACTTGCGTCAGAGTCTGAAATACCCATGCATAAAAAAACAATAGTGTGAGTATGGGTGAAGTGTGTGCACAATTAGTACAGTGTAAAGGTAAGCAGATAGCAGGTCGGTGAGAAATAAATGACGGGAGACATTATGATAGCTCTACAACATGCATGGCACACTAAAGTTACTACAGGGATTCTATGAAAATAACAGTCCGACTGAAAGCAAATAGGTCAGTCCATTTTTTTCTGCACCATCCCGAATGTACAAAGAGAACGGGCAGATCGGCCTTCATCTACCTCCAGCCAGTCAGTGTTGACGATCTTCCTCGAAACGCCAGCGACCACCCGCCCAGTATTCCTCCCTGCCCTGCGCCCTCCCCTCGACCCTCACCGCAACGCCGTGCTTGGCACCGCCCCCCGGCCATCCCATTCAAGCCCGCCGACCTCCAGATCGGGCGCAAAAGCAGCTCTGCACCCCACACCCCTATGATAGACACGATGCGCGCTTCCCCGGGGTAACAGGGGACTAGGTGCTCCCGCACGCCTAAGCCGGTGCTGCTTCTTTTAATTGCGGTTCGACTGACCCTGAATTGAAATCCAGGCGGGCTACTGACCTCTAGCAAAAGGTGAAATAGTAAAAGGGAGGAAACCTTGTGCATTTAGTATCATACGAAGAAGATGCAGTAAGAAGCGCTCAACTAGTTTCTTTCGTGGGATTGAATACGGTGTGACCGGAGACGTTAAGATTTGCACGAAATAAGGGAAGAGGAGTACCTCTTTCCCCTGCTGCCGTGTTTTTTGGGGTCCTCCCTTCCTTGTTTTTTTTCCGACAATCTTACTGTTGTTCGCCGGAAACCAGAAGTTGTGAGGACGGTGCAGCCTTGGACGAACCCATGGCCAAGTTGTTGAGTGTGGTGCAGTGGCCGTCTGTCGGTAGCGGGGAAGCAGATCCGAGGCGGCGAATGATAGCGTAGCGGGAACAGCTCCGGTGTGGTGGACGGTTGCGATAGTTGAGCCACAGCAGTGAGGCGCAGGACGGCGTGGTCGGAGTGGTTCTGATACGGCACACGTCGGCGTCGGCATCGTGGAGGCAGCTCTGCCTCAGCTTCAGCTGCTAAGTCCTTGAGGGCGTTGCGGTTGCGGTTGCGTTGGACGACGACGTCGGGGTACCGGCTCCGGCGTGATGGAGGAGGACGGCGGTTGATTGGATGCTATGGGGTGGAGGACGGAGGAGGCTGGGGTTTCGCGGCTGGTGGAGAGGGCGTTTTCGCGCCCATGGACTATGAATGGGGAAACAAAGGGAGGTGGGGAACTAAGGGGGAACAATGTTTCGGTTTGAGACGAGATTGTTTGAAATTTGGGGGAAGTTACAAACTTTGCCCCCATCTAAAATTTCGGAAATATTGTGGGTGAGGGGTAGGACAGTCATGTCAGGTGTCCCAAATATGGGCGGGATAGATTTCGACCGAGCGCATGGGTGTTTAGGTGCCCACGGCGTATGAATGCTTCTCGGAGGTGGTTGAGACTGGCGTCTTGGTGAAGTTACAAACCTACCCCGGTTTAGAACTTTGGACATCGGGCCGATAGGCTACACGGGCCAGAGTCAGGCCAGTAATTTCCTACCACCAAAACATTAGTCTCGCACGGTTTCGGGTGACCAGAGGCCTATTTGGCGCTTCATTCAATATTTGGGAGCAGAAGCATTAACGTTTTCGGTTCTCTTGAATTGAACTTTCAGGATTTGTCAAGCTTCACAAATTTTTACTCTTGAAAATCCTATAGCTACGATTATTTTGGAATGGAGGGGGTACATTTGAATATACATTGTACACGAGTATATATTAAAAAATATGCAACTTACCTCAGTTCATGCATGGTTCCAGATATAATCTCCTTGGTTGCAAAAAAAAGTTAGATATGCGTATGAATATATATAGCATGTTCAAACTCACAAAAAAGATTGATGCCCCCTTTTACATCTGATTTAGATATGCCATTATCTTGGGTTCAAATAGATGAATGCACTTCCTATGAATTCGAATCTTCGAAACCACCTTTATGTTGAATTCGACATGTATTCTATTTCGTAGCTAGCAATTTGGAATGTATCCATGAAAGTGACAAATGTATAAAGTGCTTCACACTAACAACATGGAGAGCACTAATTAATATTTATATATGAATTGCAAAAGCATCCATTGCCTGTATTTCAAACCGCTCTCACTCTATGGATCGATAATATGAAATAAACACATGCACATGCTATAATTCAATAGAGTATGGGTGTCTGATAGACCGATTTTCTTCCATACGCAATTTTGCAAAATTCATGATCTCATCCAAAAATAATAATGCCATTTATATTTTAATTTAATGCGTAGAACCTCCTTTTTACACGTAGAAGCACTATGCCTCTCCCCGTTCTCACAAACACGTTATATATCTCTCTATCTAACGCATAAGTGCACACACTTTATATGCATCGGCATTTCTCTTTCACACGTGCTCACAATATCTCTCAGGGTGTCGGGGTGTCTCACGCACATGCTCTCTCTGTTTCTCTCTCTCTCTCTTTCTGACTACTATGTACCACTATTTTCACTAATCTCAGTTGGAAAACACGATTTCTCTCACATGCATATATACACATGCACGGTCTCTACTAGCCCTCTATACACACATATATGTGCCTACATGTCTCCGGCATGCACATTATCTTTAGGCCTCTCTCGCACACATTGTCCTCCCCCCCCCCGACACAGCTCTCTCTTAGTAGTTGGCTGATATGATTTCATCATATCATTTGGTAGGATATCCCTGGCTGTTAGACTGGATGGTAATATGAAGCAAAGTTTTACCCTAGTTCGGATCGGACCCTTGCAGTTGAAGAAAGAGCCTACTCCTGGTACTGTATATTAGTGATAGGGGTGTGTACAAAGTACACGTGAATACTAGGCATTGTGCGTGTGTGTATACTATCGACGAACTAGCCCCCAAGCTTGTATAACATACTAAGGGCCTAGGGTTACAAATCATATATAGTCGGCTTATCACCAGTGGGGACAGAGTCCTCCGCGACTCTGTTAGCTTCGTGTTGTACGCCGAGTCCTCCACATGGGTCTTCGTATAACACGTCTCGGTCCAACCTATATGTGGTGCGGGATGGAACCGACCCATGAGTCTTCATGTTAACCCACCACAACTAGAAATGATGTGCCCACCACACCACACAAGCAATCGGCCACTAAGAAAATAAGCATATACAATAGTACAACGGTATCTAGCTCACGATATGTCTCCATATTTTGTTGATGACACTGACGGACTTTGCATTTGATGCGTGCTCCGTATTTTGTTGACGACACTTACGGTCATTGTATTTGAAGCGAAAGCACGATATGGGCACTGGACTTCAAAATAAGCTCATCACGGTCACCACATACATTTTGTCGTGCTAACCAACATGTGGTTGGATGGTTAGAGGACAGTGGTTTCTCGAGCCCACCAAGGTTAAAGTCCTAGTGCTCGCATTTATCTTGTGTTAATTTTAGTATTTTTTGGTGCTGTACGTTCAGTGGGAGGAGACGTTCCACTCGACTACGAGGCACCTATGGTGACTTCATAAAATCTCAAGATCATATATGCTGGCCCACTCTCTCGAAGGTGATCATAGGGGTAGGGTCGCATGTGTGTGCTTATAGCGGTGAGTGCTTGCGCGTATATATGAACCCTTGCGTCTGTACCGTGTTAAACAAATACATGTCATGATTATACAGTCACTGGCTCACCCGTACAACTCCATATTTTGTTGATGACACAATCAATTGACCAGTCAAACGTTCCACGCGGCGCAACTAGTGTTGCACCATCGGAGCGCGTAACCGTGGAGCCCGCCTGTCAGCCCATATATGAAAGAAAGAAATGGTAGTTTGAGTCTGTACTGTGTTAATAAAATAGGAGTACATTTTAGGGTGATCATACGGTCACTCGCTCACCATACAGCTCCGTAATTTGTTGATAACACAATCAATTGACCAGTCAAATGGTCCACATTCAGTAGCACACATTACCATAGGGCCCATCCGTCAGCGCGTATATGAAGGACAGAAATGGTAATAAACTAGTGGTCGGTGGGTATTCGAAGTCGTGAGACCTCTGGTTGGCAGTCACCGGCGGTTGAGGGGGGGGGCATTCA